>NW_006921610.1:206562-227741 GCF_000298275.1 Orycteropus afer afer
ATAGCGACCCCTCCTTGGGTTTCCAAGGCGGTATCACTATGGAAGTAGATTGCCCAACCTTCCTTCTGAGGAGTGGCTGGTGGATTTGAACCACTAGCCTTCTGGTTAGCACTCAAGTGCCTTAGGCACTATGCTACCAGAGCTCCTGAGGAGTTCCTTAGTGCCGCCAAACTAGCCAACAAAATAGCACATCCATACCACCCACCCAGTTATATCAAAATAGAACAAAACAAAAAATCTGGGTGAAACAAACCAATACATAATCAACAAATAAATACAAAAACCCCAAATTTTCTCTAGTGTCTTCATTGGATCAGCTAGGGTTACAGTAGGGAAGTAGGGAACTCAGGTCAGGTTATCCTTGGGTGCCATGATCATGAACCTGTCCTCTGGAATTCATTCATGCAGATACACTGCCATTGAATAGGATCTGACTCATAGCGATCTTGGGTTTCTGAGGTGATATCACTATGGGAGTAGATTGCCCAACCTTCTTCAGAAGAGTGGCTGGTGAGTTTGAACCACCACCCTTCTAGTTAGCAGTCAAATGCCTTAGGCATATGCCACCATGTTTATAAATATATGAATATTTATTGGATTTTGTTTGTTTGTGAGAGTCATATGCTATTACACAGGCATATGGAAATATAGGTATGAACAAGGTCCTGCTGTCATAGAGTTTACATTCAGGAATTACAGAAAGGCAGGGGACATCAATTTAAGCAAATACACAAAATAGTCTCAGCTAATTATAAGGTCTATATGGGGAGGGACCATTTTGGATGGGGTGAATAGAGAAGGATTTGAAATGTCACTGAATATGTGACATTTGGTCTGTGATGTGAATGATGAGGCTAGAGGAACTGAACAGCAAGTGTAAAGAGAACACATAAAAAGAACAGAAAGTGAAAGCCCTGGAGGAGAGAAAACAAGTGATATGTAATGAATATAAAGAAGGCCAGTGTATCTCAGTCATAGGGAGCTAGTGACTAAATTGTATAAGAAAAACAATAGAGGGTCTTGGAGGCCATTTTAAAGAGTGTGAATTGATGACAAACCCTCAGAAGGTTTTAAGGAAAGTGATAGGCAAGATGGAGAGAAGTTAGACATGGGATTTATTAAGACATAGAACTGATAAACTATACATGGATTAGAAGGTGAAACAATTAAAAGTAACTAGTCTCTTTTAGACTAGAGCTATTGATAGTGGCAGTGATGGTGGGGCCATTCCTCAGGATGAAGGAGATTTAGGGGATTAACCAATTTGAGGAGAACATTAGTTCCCTTTGGAAAGGCTAAATATGAGCTCTCTTAGACATCTAAGAAATGAGTATATTTGACTTCAAGATATGAAATACTATAACTTGAAGAAGCAAAAATTCATAATCCATTTAGAAAATAATTTCAAATAGGTCAACTGTATTTTCTTTGAATAATATGAATTTTGACAATCAATAGGGATTTCCCCAAGATCCTCCTATTGAATTTGTTGTAAGACAGAAACTACCAGAAGAAGCAATTGAAAAGAAATACACTCATCCATGTCATGTTTTGTGTATATGACAAAACATGACCAACTATTTGGAGATTGCTAAGTAAAATATTCTGGACTTTTCCAAAACCTAGGACTAATAATGGTGCTAGAAAATAGACATTCCATTACACTCTTGGTAGAAATGCCTGCTAACTGTTATATTTTTGAAATGCAATTTGACAATATTAGGAAAAACAAGTAGGCCCTTTAACAATGAGCCCCCTAGTGGCACAATGGTTAAGTATTTGGCTCTAACTGAAAAATTGGCAATTCAAACCTACCCAACAGTTCCATAGGAAAAAAAAAAACTCCTCTGAGTCTATGGGGACTCTATGGGGAATTTTACTCAGAATTTACTCAAAAGCATATAACAACAACAGCTAGGCTTTTGGTAAAAATAGCATTACTTCTATTCATTACCCCCCCCAAAATATTGTATAAGGATATTCAATCTAACATTGATTGTAATAACTAAAACTTTTTGGGAAAACTCTAATATGTATAACTAGAAGATTGAGCAGATAAAATATGATCAAACAAATATATATAATTTGTTAATTAAAAATATAGCTACATATAATGTAATATCCATTAAAAATAAGAAAGATCTATATGTACTGACATAAAACAATAAAGCATGTACTTAAACAAAATTTCAAGCTATTGCAAATATAAATTAATGCCATTTTGGAGAGGAAAATCATCTAGAGTAAAAGAGGGAAAATTTTGGTTACTCTTTTCCATGATTAGGATATTTCTGTGATATTTACATCTTTGTCCCACAGAGAGACAGGTAAGTTTGAACCACCTTCCTTTATATTAGCAGTTGAGTGCTTTAACTACTGTGCCACCAGAGCGCCTTTAATTCTATATTACTTTTGTAACAGAAAATAAACATTATTATTTTTTAATTGTCTTCTGATTCAGGATTCATATGAAGTGGAGTTATAAAATTTAGCCTTTTGATTCCAAAAATTCGCAAGACACAATGTAGTTTTGGAAGGATGATGGCTTTTGCTAAAGAAAATAAAAAATATCTTTTAGTATTAGCTTGAAATTATTTTTAGATTTAGACAAATCTGTGCTTAGCATTGAGTGTCCCTCTTTCTTGCTGTGTTAAAATTCCCTCTGACTAGACTTTTGCCCTCACTGAGACACCTCAGGGGTCATAGATTTTTCTCAGTGTTCAGCGGCTTTGAAAAGGTGAGCACTTAGTTTTCTGATTCTAATTATTTTGCCCAATATTCTAAAGATGAACCAGAAAAAAAAGTCATGTAGTTTGCCATCAAGGCTCATAAAATTCAAATTATTTTGAAGGGGAAAAAATGTATCATAGAATTCTCCCAAAATTATTATGTTTCTTGCAATTGCAGTTAGAATCTCAAAAGAATTCTTTCAACTAAATTTCTTTTAGAAAAATAGGTGTCGGACAATATTAGATTTACTTACAAAGAAGTAGAATAGTGAAGGAGGACTTCCTTTTCAAGATAATAAAATATATTGTAACATAATGACAGTATATTTTTAAAAAGGAGAATTGACTTTTGAAAAGAAAATCAAGTCACTGGAATTGAATGGAAATTAAAGAAATAAGTCCCAACGTACTTGACATAGATGATATTTCATAGCAATGTGAATATATGCTATCATTTAATAAATGGTCCTGTCACAACTGGCTACCCATCTGAAAAATAATTGTATCTCTTCCTCTACACAAAACACTATAGTAGCTCTAGATTAAAGAAAAACTGAAATGTAAAACTTAAAACAATTAAAATTTTGAAAAATAATATATGCATATATTTGTTAGGGGTTGAAGAGCTTTATAACAATGGTAGGAGACCCAGAAGCTAGCAAAGACATAGTCAACATCCTAAGATATATAGTATATTTTCCTAAGAAAATATACTATATACTTGTATTGCAAAATACTGTGTGTAAAACCAAAAAGTAATATTTGTTTGTTTGTCTGTTTGTAGTGGTTTAGGTGAAAGTTTACAGACAAAATTAGTCTTCCACTCAACAATTTATACACTTTTCCTTTCATAATATTAGTTGCAATTCCCTCAATGTGCCAGCACTCTTTTTGCTTCTACCCTGAGTTTCTCGTTTCCATTCATTCTTCTTTCTTCCCCTTCTTTCCTTCTGAGCTTTGTTTTTGGGCAAATGCTGCCTTTTTGGTTTCACATGGTCGATTATTCTGAAATCAATGTTCCTCAATAGTGTTATTTTTCACTTTATATGTCTGTCTGTTGTTTAATTGCAACATAATCTCAGAGGGTAGGTCTAGTTCCTGGCTTGAATGGTGGTGTCTGCAGGTGATAGTGTTGGGGGTTCAACCAGTCTCTATCAGATCAGTAAGTCTTAACCTTTTCACGATTTTGAATATTGTTCTACATTTTTCTCCTTGTCTGTCCAGGACCTTCTATGGTCCTGATCAGAGTGATCAGTGGGGATAGCCTGTCACCATCTGGCTATTCTGGTTTCAAGGTAGTGAAGGCTATGGTTTGCAAAGTCTATTTGATATTTGGATTGTTTCTTTGAGTATTTGATTTTGTTCACTGTTTTTTTCCTCCAGGTGGGGAGGAAAACTCACTGGCTTTTAAGACCCCAGTCATTATTTACCACGGTAGGATTTAGAACACTGTCTTTGTGAACCATTTTATGCCAATTCACTTGGCTGTCCCCCAAAACTGTGGTTCAAAGCCTCTAAGACCAGTGGCTTAGTCCCTCAAGGTGTCTGGTTATGGCTGATGAGTTTTCATAGTTTTGCCGCCTGTCTGATCTATTATGTACAGGGATATATTTATAGCAATACAAATATGCATGTAGAAATATCCTCTGCAAAAAAAACCTTTTCTGATCATGGATATAGTCCTGTACATATATCCATACCTGTTAAGCTTGCATGTCTGTCTATGGATCAACTCAGATTATTGTTTGTATACCCTCTGTCACCACTCCTATTCAATATTGCATTAAAAGTCCTAAGCAGAGCAACAAAGCAGAAAGGGAAATAAAGCCTATTCAAATTGGTATGCAAGAAATAAAACAATTTTTATTTTCAGATTATATGGTCCTATACATAGAAAACCCAGAGACTGAGCAAGAAAACTACTGGAACTAATAGAAAAATTCAGCAATGGGTCAAGGGATAAGAACAACATACAAAGTCAGTCAGATTCCTCTGTAGTAACAAAGAACTCTGAAAAGGAAATCAGGAAAAAAAAAAAAAAAATCATTAATAGTAGCTACCAAAAAGATAAAATACTTAGAAATAAACCTAACCAGTGATACAAAGACTTATACAAAAAAACACTATAAAACATTACTGTGTTATAGTGTTAACCACTATAAACAAGAAACAAAAGAACCTCCATAACTGGGTTAACATACCATGCTCATGGATAGGAAGACTTAATATTGTGAATTGATCTAAATGTAAAATGCAATGGCATATAATGCAATTCAGATCCAGATTCCAACATTCTTTAAAGATATGGGGGGGGGGAAGCTTTATATGGAAAGGAAAGCGACTATGTGCATTAGCAAAACACTACTAGAGAAGAAGAAGAAAGTAAGAACCTTATTTTCAGTCTCAAAACCTGCTATACAGTAGTCAAAACAGCCTGGTACTAGCGCAGTGACAGAAAAATAGACCTATGGAAAATAATTGAGAACTCAGAAGTAAATCCATAAACCTAAGGATCAATGATCTTCAGCAAAAGGCCAACATCCATTAAATGGAAAAGAGACAGTCTCTAAATAAATGGTACTGCCAAAACTGGTTATCTATTTGCAAAAAAATGAAATAACATCCATACTACATACTGTATGTAAAATCTGCCTCAGGATGGATCAAAGACCTAAATGTTAAACCTAAAATTATTAAGAAGATGGAAGAAAAAATATGGGCAAATTAACGGGCCTGGCAGCATAGTGCATAAGGCATTTGACTACTAACCAGAAGGCTAGCAGTTTAAACCCACCAGCCACTTTTCAGAAGGAAGATTGAGCAGTCTACTTTCATCATGATACTACCTCAGAAATCCAAAGAGGGATTGCTATGAGTCAGAAATGACTTGACAACAGTGAGGTTTTTTTTTTTTTTTCCCTTAGTTTTTTGTTTATATCATAAATAGACAATAAAACATAACCAAAATGTACAAACAGTAGAAGATAAACTAGTTGACTGGGACCTTCTAACAATTAAATATTTTGGTGCACTGAAAGACTCTTCAAAAGAGTAAAAAGAGAACATACAAAGTAGGGAAACATTTGGAAATGACATATCTGACAAGGGACTAATCTCTAAATTTATAGAAAACACCTCAACAACAAAAAGACAAACAACTCAATTAAAAACAGTCAGTGAACACAAACAGACTTTTCACCAAAGATGACATTCCGGAGGCCAACAAACACAAGAAGAAATGTTCACAAACTTTAGCCATTAGAGAGATGCAAATAATAATAACAACAACAACAAAAAAAAGTGGGATCTTATCTCACCACAGCATTAACAGCAAAGTTCAATAAGAAAGAAAACAACAAATGGTAGTGAGAATGTGAAGAAATTGAAACTCTAATACACTGCTAATGGCACTATAAAATGATATAACCTCTGTATGGAACTTCCTTAAAAAGTTATAAATAGAAACACCACTTGATCAAGCAATCCCGTTGCTGTGTATATATCCTAGAGACATAAGAGCTGGGATATGAACAGATATATGCACACCCCTGTCTACTGCAGCATTATTCACAGCAGCAAAGAAATGGATACAACTTAACCAACCATCGGTGGATGAATGGATAAACTAACTATAGTACATATGCACAATCTAATACTATGCAAAGTTAAAGAATAATGAAGACTTTGTGAAGCGCCTCATAACATGGATGAGTCTGTAGAACATTATACTGAATGAGAAGTCAACCACAAAAGAACCATAGTCCAGAAATAGATAATTTAACTGGTATAATATAGATTACAAGGACAATGTTCTACATTTTACTGTGATGAGTAGTGGCAAAGACCTTAAAAGCCAGTGAAAGGCCATCTTAGGTGAAAATATTTGTCTCTCTCCAACTTACACAAAGAAGAATGAAGAAAAGCAAAGACAAATGGATGCAAATAGTCCATAGGACTAATGGACTATGTGAACCTCAGTCTAATTGACCGTGAGACCAGAAGTAGATGGTGCTTGGCTATCACTACTGATTAAAATAGAAGGTCCTGGATAGAATGGGAGACAAGTGTGGAACAAAATTCAAAATCATAAAAAAGACCAGGTTTATTGGTCTGATAGAGACTAGTGGAATCCCTGAGACTGTGGCCTTTAGTCACTTTTCAAAGCTGGAACTGAATTCACCCCAGTGGCTCAACTTTCAACCAAGAAATATATTGGCCTATAAGGTGAGCATATATATATGCCTTAGAATAATCAGCCTTACAAGATCAAAAGCACAGTCCAGGGATAAAACTCGAAGTCAGGAAGGGACAGGAAAGAAGGACAAATGGAGACGAGAAACACGAGAAGGAAATGGGAAGTGTGATGTTACTTTATGGGGATTGCAATCAATGTCATGAAACAAAATATGGATGAATTGTTGAATGGAAAACCAGCTTGCTCTGTAAGCTTTCACTCAAATCCAAGAAAAAGTTGAAAAAGAAAAAAAAGGACTAGTGGGGGAGCAAATTATGTTGTGCTGTGGGCATCTGAACTCAGGCCTTTATTCTGAGTGAGATGGGGAACTAGTACAGTCATTTGAGCTTTGGAAGTACACTTTAGAGTGGCATGGAATTAACCAATCCTTCTCAGTGTTTCTACCCATCTGAATAAAGGCATTTTTCAAATATATTCATGTGTTTATTATATTTTAAAAGGATCATTCAGGTTTCTGAATGGAGAAAAAAGATTATAAAATCTCAAAGGTGTAGAAAGGGAGATTAGTTAAAGTGATTTATAAAAAATATAAACCTGCAGGTATAATACTACATTGAACATAGAACATTCAGAATGTATGCAAAGATAATACTTTGAAAGTCTAACTATATGAATAAATTACTTCAGAAGAGTGCACAGCCTGATATTTTTGAAAATCAATGATTCATTTACCTGTATTTTAATAATTTTTTGTTAGTTTTTAGTAACAGCTTCTAAGATCTATATACCTTAGCAACATTTTAATTAAGTCAATATGAATTTTATTTTTAATAGATAGAAATGTGGTATAGACATATGAACTAAAATATACTTATTATGGTTATACATAAATATCCAATAACTCGAAGCAGTATGTCAGCTCCAACTCAACGGCAGTGAGTTTGTTTTGGTTTTAAGCAGTGTGCATATACTTCTGTACATTTGTACAGACAGTGTATATTGCTTAGATCAACTTTAAATATATGTATTTGAAAGGCATATATGTATTTGAAAGGCATATATGTATTTGAAAGGCATATATGTATTTGAAAGACATATATGTACACACACATAGAAAGACTGAAGAATTGATGCATTTGAATCATGGTGTTGGCAAAGGATATTTACTATACCATAGACTGCCATTGTTCTGGTTACCTAGTGCCGCTCTGACAAGACAAACCACAAATGGGATGATCTTAACAAACAGGAGTTTATTCTTACAATTTGGAGACTTTAAGTCCAAGTTAAAAATGCCAGGTTCTAGGAGCTGGGTGAAAGCCCCTCAGTCTTGGGCTTCCTTCAGCTCTGCCTCCAGCTCCCGGTCCACTGAAGCTAGAGGCTTTTCTTCACTCTGACAGATGCTGGCTGCTGAGGCTACCAAGCCCAAGGTTGACAAATAAAAAGGCACAGTCCCGATATTACCAAACCACATAGCAGGCCATTAACTCAAGTCCATTTGTAAGTCCCACGGTCAGCAGAGATGGCAAGCTGATGAATAATGACACGGCTACATGCAGGGTCCAAGTGTGCCATAAACTAGAGCCCATTTCCAAAACTGCTGCTTATATACAGAAAGTAGACTACATACCCAAAGGCAACTACTCAGCTACTCACAGTAGATTCCACCATGGAGTTGATTACCAGTCTCATCATGGGGAATACTACATCCAGCTGCCCAGCCACTCAACCAGGCCTAGCCAAGTTGACACAAAAACATAACCACCACAGCCATAACGGACAAATCTATCTTGGAAGAAGTACAGCAACAATGCTGCTTAGAAGCAAGGATGGTGAGACTTTGTGTCTCATATTTTGGTCATATTATCAGGAGTGACCAGTCCCTGAAGAAGAATATCATGCTTGGTAGAGTGGAGGGTCATTGGGGAAGGGGGAGACCCTAAAAGAAATGGATTGACCCAGTGGCTGCAACAATGGGCTCAAGCATAATGATTTTGAGGATGGTGCAGGACCAGGCAGTGTTTCATGTTCTGTTGTATGTGGGTTTGCTATGAGTCAGAACTGACTCAATACCACCAAACAGACACACACACACACACAGAGCAAGTTCCCATCGTATGATTTTCAGTGGTTCAAGATTTAACTTATTTCTCTATGCAGTAATTTTTTTCTTCTTAAAATACCTCACACAAAGCTTTAAATACAGTGTAGGCTCAATAAAAGTAAATGATTAGCATCTAATCACACACTTCTGAATATTTGGGGGATGTTTTATTCTCAACGTTGTTCAAATGGGAAATATCTTATTGAATATTTTACCTACAAATAATTCATATGCCACTCAGAATGCCTTTTACTGAAGGTTAGGTTTTTTTTTTTTTTTTCCATCACAATTATCAATAGAATCTAAGTCAAAAGAAGGATGGCAAATTTTCTACTTATCAATCATTCCCTAAATTTTCCACTTCATAGTTTGATTATTAAATGATATTATACACATGAAAGCACTTTGAAAATGGTTATACTCGTGTTAGTTATTATTCTCAGAAATTCTGCTAAATTTCAGCTCTGCTACCTGACTAGCTGCATGACTGAAATATCCTGAAGCAGTTTTGAAGATCTGGAGATTTTTTTTTCCTATTTCTTCATGTGCCTGGGTCTTTCTCATAGTTCATATTTCATTTTTATTGTCTCCTCCTCAGATAGGGTTTTCATGTCTACACAAGACAAAGTAGTTCATGCATGTTACTATCTCTCCTGAAGCTGTATTCTCTTTTTAACATCATTTACCACAGTTTCTAATTACGCAACTTGTTAGTTTGTTTACTAGACTGTAAATTCTGTGGTGCAAGAAAACAGGACTCTAAACTCTATGATAATAGAAAACATGTCTATTGCTGGCTACAGTGTCCCCAACATTAATCACAGGGCCTGACTGTCAGGACAGTATAATTTCCCTGTGTACTCACTACATTATTGTGATAACAAAATGAGACTATTTATGTAAAATAATTCTCAAGCTCCATAGCAATTGTCAAGATTAAGTTTCTATGCTTATTTTAAGAACTAAAATCTTAAGATATTATGTATCTCTACCCTACTCTCACCATTCACTCTCAATATGAAGTACATATGCACAGAACACCCAGATCAGCAACACATTTTCATTCAGGACTTTGGATCACACCTAGTGTGAAATCATGGGAGAATACCTAGATCACATGAAAAAATGTTAGATGCTCTTCAGTCAATTGCTACTCATGGTGGGTGACCTCATGTGTGCATAGTAGAACTGCTCCACAGGGTTTTCAATGCAGTGATCTTTTGGAAGTAAATCACTAGGCCATCTTTAGAGGTAACTGGGTGATTTCTAATTGCCAACATTTTGGCCAGCAGTCTAGTGCTTTACCATTTGTACCACCCAGGGACTCCACATATGGAGAATAACTTCCATAAAATGAGAGGTAGGACTGAGTCCCAGAACCAAAGGTAGGTCAGAGTCATTACCCCTTGAATTTTCATGATTCACAGCAGAAAACAGTTGCCCAAAACACAAATAACATTTTGTATGAGTTTATGTCATGCACAAATGAAAGAGTCTCATTCTTTAAAATCTCTACTAGTTAGAGAATAAGAGAAGGACTTGTTCTACTTTTATTTGGACAGGAATAGCATATATATCTCCATCTTCATCCCATTTCAATCCTCCTCTTTGCTGAACAACTTCTGAAATCTTTGCTTATTTCGTACCATACACCAAAACCAAACCAAACTTATTGTAGTCAAGTCTGTTCTAACTCACAGCGACACAATAGAACAGAGCAGAACTACCCCAAAGGGTTTCCAAGGCTGTAATCTTTATGAAAGCAGATTGCCACATCTTTTCTCTATGGAGCAGCTGGCTAATGGATTTGAACCATCCACCTTTCAGTTTGCAGCCAACTGCTTAGCCACTGTACCACTAGGGCTCCTTATACAAGGATATGAAAATTTGAAAATTTCTGATATCTATCTAATTGCTCAAATGTTTCTCTTCATCACCAAATCTTAGGAAAAATGCATATAGTTAATATGTTTTTCCTGTTAATTACCATATAATTTTATACAAATTCTGGAAGTTCAAGAATTCTTTTTCAGTTCTACAAATTAACTGCTATTGCTATCTGCTAGTACCGTAAATGCCTTGTCCTCTTTATCACCTTTTGTAGCAGAAAGAGGGAAACCATGAGGACTTACATCAAGCACTCCAGTTTTTTATGGTCTCCTCTGTGTTACACTGTCATACATAGCATTTTCTCTCCATATCTGATACTCAGGAAGTTCATTTTTCAATTTTTGTAACAAAATTTATGTTGACAGGTGTGTATACATTAGTTAAAAGCAATTGCAAATTATAAGTCAAGTAAGAAGACTTCATCAAGATGAAGAATATCCTAGGCACATGAAATAAATACCCTGTATTTTCCTGTTGCAGGAACTGCAGACAGTTCAATTTAATATGCAATATGGGTGGTAATAAAGAAGGCCATAAAAATAATGTGGGTCCAAATATGGAAGTCCTTTACTTTCAAATAAAATGTTGTAATTTGAAATAAGAAACAGTGGAGTGGCTTTCTAGCAGATTTTGAACAACAGATTGACACATTTAACCTTCAGGAAAATCAACCTCCAAGCTCTGAATTAAATGACAAGCAACCAGAAGAGAGAACTGAGATTTTTTAACAGTCAAGACATAAAGTAATAGGGCCAGATAAGAATGGTTAAAACAAGAACTGTGACTGACCAAATAGTCAAAGGAAAATTCTGCTAAGACTTTTCATTATGAATGTGAAACTCAAGGTCATAAAAACTAGGTAAATTTTATAAATTTGCTGAAATTATGGTATATGCCAAAATAAATTATTTTTCTATAGGCTAGCAAATGATAGTAATCCAATTTTTTTATTAATTGAGACAAAGTCAATGCTAATGTGTCTGGTCTAAGAAAATAATAATTGAATATTCATTACAGTATGATCTATAAATTATGTGAAACAATATGATAATAAAATGGAGACAAATCTAATCTAAGAGGACATATTTTCTCACAACACTTTTCATGACCTACTTTTCCTTGTTGTTACTAGATGTCTTTGAGTCAAGTTCAACTCATAGTGACCTATGTATGACAGAACAAAACACTG
The DNA here is from genome assembly GCF_000298275.1 of Orycteropus afer afer. Lineage (NCBI taxonomy): Eukaryota > Metazoa > Chordata > Mammalia > Tubulidentata > Orycteropodidae > Orycteropus > Orycteropus afer. The sequence continues at coordinate 218,670 of NW_006921610.1, forward strand.
ACCGTTGTGCGCCATCTTCACAATCCTTGCAATATTTGAGCCATCATGGCAGCCACGGCATCAATTCATCTTATTGAGGCCTTCCCCTTTTTTGCTGATCCTCTACTTTACCAGGAGCTCTGGTAGTATAGTGGCTAAGGCATTTGACTGCTAACCAAAAGACTGGTGGTTCAAACCCACCAGCCACTCCTCCTAAGAAGATTGGGCAATCGACTTCCGCAGTGATACTTCCTCAGAAACCCAAGGAGGGGTCTCTATGAGTCGGATCTGACTCAATGGCACTGAGGTTGTTAGGAAAGTGTGGAAATACAAAAGTTAAAGTCAAAGAAGAAGTGGAAAAATAGCCATGACCTTAGCAGATCAGAGCAGGCTTTATTGAAGAAAACCCGGTGAGCGATGGCTCTAGGAGCAACGTGAACAATGCCAGTTGCAGAGTAGAGCCGCCCCTTAGGGAAGTGTTGCCCCCCTTTTATCTGGACCTCTGGTGAAGGGTACGGGGTTTTGCAAAAGTTGTAGTTTCCAGGAAGTGGGGTTGTTTATCTGACAAGGAGGGAGAGGTTGTAGGTTCTGCAGGTGAAATTCACCTTTGAGGTTTCAGTGTGTCTTAGCCAAGTTTAGAGCAGCCAGTTCAGTCCTTCAGTGTTTGTTTGAGTTTTGTTCTCTACTTTACCAAACATGACATGATTCCTTCTCCAGGGAATGGTCCCTTCTGACAACATGACCAAAGTAGGTGAGACAAAGTCTGTCCATTCTTGCTTCCAAGGAGCATTCCAGCCTCACTTCTTCCAGGGTAGATTTGTTCATTTTTCTGGCAGCATATGGTATTTTCAGTATTCTTTGCCAATACGACAATTCAAGGCATCAACTCTCCCTCTGTCTTCCTCATTCACTGACTAGCTTTCACATGTATATCAGGCAATTGAAAATTTCATGGCTTGGGTTAGGCACCCTTTAGTCTTTAAAGTGACATCTTTGCTTCTTAACACTTTATAGGTCTTTTGCAGCAGATTTACCCAGTGCAATATAATGTCTGATTTCTTGACTGCTGCTTCCATGGGTGTTGATTGTAGATACAAGTAAAATGAAATCCCTGACAATTTCAATCCTTTCTCCATTTGTCATGATGTTGTTTATTGGTCCAGTTGTGAGGATTTTTGCTTTCTTTATGTTGAAGTGTAATCCATACCAAAGACTGTAATCTTTGATCTTCATCAGTAAGTGCTTCAAGTCGCCTTCATTTTCAGCAAGCAAGGTTGTGCCACCTGCATATCACAGGCTGTTAATGAGTCTTCCTTCAATCCTGATGCCACATTCTTCTTTTAAAGTACCACTAGCAATGTATTAGTTCCAATCTCCCCACACTCTCACCAGCATTTGTTGTTGTCTTTTTTATCAGTGTCATAATTGTCAGGGTGAGAGATATCTTATTTGTGTTTTGATTTGTATCTCTCTAATGACTACTGATCACAAACATGTTTAGATGTATTTGTGTGCCACCTGAATGTCTGATTTGGTGAAGTGTCTATTCAGATCCTTCGCACACTTTTTAATTGGGTTGTTTGACCTTTTGTGTTTGAAATAATGAACTTTCCTGTACACTCTAGATATTAGATTGTTGTCAGATATGTCATAGCCACAAATATTTTCCCAGACTATAGGTTCTCTTTTTACTCTATTAGCAAAATCTTTTGATGAGCCTATTAGGTGTTTAACTTTCAGGAGATCCCATTTATCTATCTTCTGCTTTGTGTGCCTTGTTAGCTATGTTTGGTATTCTATTTATGCCTTGTATTTGGATTTCTAGCATTGCCTTTATTTTTTCCTTCCATAATCTTTATAGTTTTAGGTCTTACATTCAGATCTTTGATCCACGTTAAGATAGTTTTGTGTATAGTGTCAGATATGGATTTTATTTCATTTTTTCTGCAAATGCATATCAAATTTTGCCAGCACCATTTGTTGCAGAGACTGTCTTCCCCATTAATGAACTTCTACTCTTTGTCAAGTATCAGCTGTCCACAGGTGGATGAATTTACTTCTGCATCCTTAGTTCTGTTTCTTTGGTCTGTGTGTCTATTGTTGATTGTACCTGTACAAGTATATTTTGATAACTGTGAAGTAAGTTCTGTAAGGGGTACAACCATGCTCATCTTTTTAAATAACTTTTGGCTTATCTGAAGTCTCATTCTTTCCTATATGAAGTTGGTGATGACTTTTTTCCATTTCATTAAAGAATGTTGTTGCAATTTGAATTGTGATCGTAATATATTTATATATAACTTTGGGAGGCATTGACATTTTCATGACGTTCAGTCTTCCCTATCCTTGAGAATAGTATGTTTTTTCAATTATGCAGGTCTCTTTTGGTTTCTTGCAGTAGTGTGTAGTAGTTTTTTTTTGTATAACACTTTCCCATTCCTAGTTAGATATAGTTCTAAATATTTTGTCTTTCTGAAGGCTACCGTAACTGGTATTGTTTCCCTGATTTCCTCTTGAGAGTTATTTTCCTTAGTGTAGAGGTATCCAACTGATGTTTATATATTTATTGTGTGTCTTGACCTTTGCTGAAATCTTATGTTACTTTCAGTAATTTTTTCGTGGAATCTCTGAGATTTTCTATGTATATAGTCTTATTCTCTACAAATAGCGGTAGTTTTTTTTTTTCTTCTTTACCAATTTGTATGCCTTTATTTCTCTGTCTTGCCTTGCTTTAGCTAGGACTTCCAGTACAATATTGAACAAGAGAGGTAATAAACGACATTCTTGTCTTGTTCTCACTCTATGGGAAAATGATTTCAGTCTTTCTCCATTGAGTATAATGTTGACTGCTGCTTTTGTATATATGTCCTTAATTATGCTCAGAAACGTCCCTTCTATTTCTGTTTTGCTGAGTGTTTTATCAGGAATGGGTGTTGGACTTTATCAAATGTCTTTTCTGCTTTGATTGATATGATCATGTGGTTCTTGTCTTTTCTTTTATTTATTTAGCACATTATTTGATTGATTTTTTAGATTGAACCATTCTTGCATATCTGGTATGAAGCATAGTGTATTTTTTTGTGTGTATGTGTATACCGTTGCTGTTTAATTCTATTTTCTAGAATTTTATTGAGAATTTTTGCATCTATATTCATGAGGGTTATTGGTCTATAATTTTCTTTTTTAGTGGTGTCTTTGCCTGGCTTTGTATCAGGGTTATGCTGGCTTCATAGAGTGAATTTGGAAGTATTCTTTCTTTTTCTATATTTTTTAGTAATATTGGTGTCAACTTTTCTCTGAATGCTTGGTACTATTATTCCTTGAAGCTGTCCGTACTTGGGCTTTTTTTTTTTTTTTTTTTAATAATATCTTTAATATGTTCTTTTCTTGCGGGTCTGTTCAGATTTTGTATAAAAGTTTGTGTTAGTTTGGATAGGTATTGTGTTCCTAGAAACATGTTCATTTCTTCTAGGTTTTCAAATTTGTTTGAATATAATTTTTCATAATATTCTGTCATAATTCTCTTTACTTCAGATGATTCTGTTGTAATCTCACCAATCTCATTTCTTATTTATGTACATCTTTTCCTTATTTTCTTTTGCCATTTTTCCAGTGGCTTGCCAATTTTATTGATCTTTTCAAAGAACCTACTGTTAATTCTGTTGATTTTATTTTATTTTTTTTCTGTTTTGCTTACTTTTTTCTCTAATCTTTATTATTTATTTTCTTCTGACAACTGTAGTCTTCTTTGGCTACTTTTTTTCTATTTGTTCCAGTTGTAGGATTAAGGTGTTTATTTTGACCATTTTTTCTAGATTGATGTGTACATTTATTGTTATAAATTGATTTGTAAGTATTACTTTTGCTGTGTTCTGGGAGTTTTGGTATGTTGTACTTTCATTCTTGTTTGATTCTAATATTTTTTGTGTTTCATTTTTAATTTCATCTATCAGTCATTGGTTTTCTCACAAAGTGTTATTCAGTTTCTATGTGTTTTTTCTTTTTTTCTTTGTCCTTGTTTGTTTCTGGTTTTATAATGTGATCAGAAAAGATGCTTTATACTATTTCAGTGTTTTGAATTTATACTATTTCAGTGTTTTGAATTTATTGAGACTTGCTTTGTGCCCTAAGAATGGTCTATTCTGGAGAATGATACGTATGCATTGAAGAAGAATAGCTATGTACTGTGTTGCTGTTGAGTTGAGAGTTCTATATATTTCTGTGAGGTCAATTTGGTTGATTGTGATATTTAAGACTTCTGTATCTTTGTTGAGTTTCTATTTCTGTCATTCATTAAAAGTTGTATGCCAAAAACTTCTACTATTATTGTGGAACTGTCTATTTCTCTTAATGCTGTTAGAAATTTTTTTATATATTTTGAAGCTCTGTCATTGAGTTCACAAATGTTTGTTATGGTTATGTCCTCTTGGTGAATTGAACCTTAATCATTGTATGATGCTTTTCTTTTGTGGTAGATTTTGTCTTAAAGTCTACTTTATCAGAGATTAATTTTGCCATTACTATTTATTTATTTATTTATTGGTTAGTATTTGCTTGCTTTTTCTTTTAATCCCGTTATTTTTAGCTTGTGTGTCTCTTGTATTAATGAGTTATGGATTTTCTTGGTTTGTTTTTTTCTGGTGCATGTGCTTCTTTTTTTTTGTTTGTTTGTTTTTTAATCAATTCTCTTACTCTCTGTCTCTTGACTGGTGCATTTAACCCATTTAAAAATCAGAAACATTAGCAATGAAACAATAACTCTTAAGCTTTCTTCAATCTTTTTTTTTCTGAGTGTTCCTCAAACAAATTAGTATCAAGGGATTCATCCTCTATTTCACTGATTCAGGTTTTCTTTGATTCTATTCTACTGTTATATGCTTCCATTAAGTTATTTATTTCTGAAATTTTATTGTTAATGTTTCCAATTTGTAGTTGCTGTTTTTGTATGTCTTTTTAATTGCTTACTTATTTTGTCTTTTGTTCTTGTACTGTTTCCCTGAATTCTTTTAGAGTTTTGTGAGTTTTTCTTGATTTGTTCTGTGTTTTGAGCTGTGTTTTCCTTTTCTGTTTTGATCTCTTGAAGAATCCGAAATATAAGTCTTTTGAATTCCTTATCAGATAGTTCCATTTCCATGTCTTTCTTAGGATGATTTTCTGGCCCTTTTTCTGGTCACTTGTTTGAGCCATCTTGCCCTGGTTCCTGTGAGATTTGTGTCTCTTTTGTCTAAGAGATATTTTGTATATATTTATTAATAGTATGTTTATTTGGTTGACTGACGATGCCCAGACCTCTACGACTGCTGCTTGACAAAGCTCCAGCTGTCAACAGTCTTGGGTGGAAGCCAATTCCACCTTTATTTTCAAATAGTTAATAGCCCACAGCCATGTACCTAGAATTGTAGGTTTGTCATTTTGCTTTGTCATTTGTAATCTGCAATATAGTATAAAATAAAGAAGGCCACTTCATTATGTGGGGCACATCTTCATCTTGTGTGAGTGTGTCTCCATCATCTTGTCGACACCACCTCTCCCTCCAGAGACCCACAGCTGGGGCTGGGCCTTGGCAGTTAACCTTGACGTTTTATTTTGTTTTGATACATTTAGGCAGACAAGGTTGGTGTGCTACTCTGTTTGCTAATTTGACAGCACTGGGGTGCTCACCATATGTTTTCTCATGGGTGAGATAGTGACTGGAAGTATGAATATAGGTCTCTGTACTGGTCATGTAGAGTAGCTGAGGGTAGGCTGAGGAATCATTGGCATCTATCATAGATGTAGTGGTGCAGAAGCAGGCAATGACACTATCAAATGGGTTGGGCAGCTGGTGTGGTATGATGGGTATGACAGGTAAGTGGAAGATTTGGTCATCACCACTTGTTGAGTTGGGGAAAGAGTAATGAGAGGGTGGACAGTGGGCAGGCAAGCATGTGGGTGTGCAATTGCCACCACTGATTGATTTAGTGAAGTAAAGGTAGTGGATGGTTGCATGTGCAATCACAAAGTCTCTGCCCTTGGCTGGGTGGCAGGGTGGGGGTGGATGTCAGTTAGGCATGTGCACTCTAGCACAGTCTCAAGGGAGCAATGTGGTAGCAAGTGGGAGTTTGTGCCACCAATCACCACAGCAGTGGTCATGTGATGTGTGTTGCACAGCAACTCACACCTCCACATGCCCATGGAGCAGGACAGTGAGTGTGATCGTGCACCACCAATCAGTTGGTCAGTAGGCAGGGAGGAGGGATGCATATTTTGTGATTCACAAGAATGCATACTGCCAGTGTGTAGGGGATTGGAGTGGCAGTGGGTACAAGGGTCAAGGGAAAGGAGAGAGCACAGTCTCTGGTGTGGGCTTCAGTGCCCTCCTAGGTGAATGCAGCCAGCTATCAGGTTCCTGCTCAGATCCATTATGGGGTGGGGGTAGCTATCCAGAGTCCAGTGTCTCTAGCTGCCACTCCACTGTCCATCCTCCTCCATTTCGGTCTTAAATTCAAATGACAAGGAACCATTGATAGTGAGTAATTCCATCCCTATTTGCAGTCTCCCTGCTCTGTGATTACCTGTATCTTGGTAGCCCTTGTCAGTCTTCTTAGAGTTTCCTTCCTTAAATCTAGTTCATGCTCTACTAACCTTGCTTCATACAAGATTTGTCTACTCTAAGCTTCTGTCTTATTGGGGATTCCATGAATTCTGCACTCCTTACTTAGGATTGCTCTTTGTGTTGTCTCAAGATGGCCACACTGTGATGGGCTGCCTCGCCAGACACCTCCGTTCCATAGCTCTCCTTTTTCACTGCTTTTCATCAGTTTCTTCTTCCAATCAATACTTAATTTAACTCTTTCTCCTTTCATTTGATGGGCAGGGTTTCAGGATTATCATCTCTCTATATTTCACTTGATTTCTCTGGTCTTCATTATTGAGGGATAGTTTATCTTTGTATAGAGGGATAGTGTATCTTTGTATAGAGGGATAGTGTAATGTATTTGACTAGATCTTCATCTTAAAACCTCTGTGATAATTTTTACTTCTGTGTGAGAAATTTTTCATTTTACATTGCTAAACATTTGACATTTATTATTTTCCTAAAAACCATGTTCTTTCTTCTGATTGTTTTCAGATATCCTTATCATCATGAAAAAATGGATATTGACACTTAAGAGAAGATGACTGACAATTGAGATTTATTACCTTGAGATGACATTTAACTTGGTGAACTCATTACTGCCCAAGGTCATCCTTTACTGTGGCAGCTTAGAAAAGGAGTCAGGTCAATATGCCAGGTCATAGAGGACTTGGGGTTCTGAGCTCATTCAAAATAATTGTATTCACATAGCAAATAAAATAAACATATTGAATGCCTACTGTGTGACAGGCATTATTTTAGATATTGACATTTATATGCAAAAACAAAGTATACATTATGAATTTACAATGAGGAATACAGTGTTTCTGGAAACCAAACAGTTATTTTCTTGTGGGCCTGGTTGACTAGCTGGGCAGCTGGATGTAATATTCCCCATGATGAGATGGTAATCAACCTCATGGTGGAATCTACTGTGAGCAGCTGTGTAGCTGCCTTAGAGAATATAGTCTGCTTCTTGTATATAAGGAGAAGCCTTGGGGATAGTCACTAGCTTATGGCACGCCTGGACGTTGCATGCAGCCGTGTCATTATTCTGCAGCCTGCCATGCTCTGCCAACCTGGGGACTTAAAATGGACTTAAGTTAATGGACTGCTGTGTGGTTTGGTAACATTGGGACTGTACCTTTTTACTTGCCAACCTTGGGCTTATCAGCCTCAGCAGCCATAGCTGTCTGAGTGAAGAAACACCTCTAGCTCCAGTGGGCTGGGAGCAGGAGGCAGAGCTGGACCTCAATGTTGAGCGGCTTTCAACCAGCTCCTAGAGCCTGGCACTTTGAACTTGGACTTAAAGTCTCCAAACTGTAAGAGAATAAACTCCTGTTTGTTAAGGACATCTCATTTGTGGTACATATTCCTGTCAGAGTGGCACTAGATAACGAGAACATATACTTTGAAACTAGTTTTAAAAGTATGAACATTTACTTGATGAAGAAAAAAATGCACTGTATTTTGGGGACATGTGTTTGCCAACTTTTCAGCTAATTTGCTGAACATTGAAATTTTTATAAATGACTGATTGCCCTTTTGTTGATGATGATGTTATTGTGTGGCTGCTGCTAGGCATTATTTCTTTCCAAGAAAATTTCAGTAAAAGCAAACAAACATATAAAAACAATGGATTGGAGAGCTGGGAAGATGGCGGACTAGATAGAAGGACTGCACAGACCCTCTTCAACAAAGAAAAGGGAAACCAATTGACACAGACACAGACACAGAAGTTAATCTTGGACCCCTGAGCCTTGAAGAGAAGGATTCAGAAGTAGACTAAACCTCAACTACCAAAAGAATTTGTGTGAAAATATCAAAAAAAGGAGATATACGGAGCTGTGGTCTGGCAGGGACCTGAGTGCCCCTGGTGGCACAAACTACCTGGACATTTCCGAGTGGCAGTAGGACTTAAGAATTAATCTAAAAATCGCCTGATAGCCAGGGTCCGTGTGGAGAATTGGGTACAGTGGCAAGGGAACAAACTGGGGAAGGTGAAGAGAAAGGTGGGCTGAGTGGCAGACTTTTGCCGATCTGGAGGCCGCTGCCATGTTGTACGTTTAAAAAAAAAAAAAAGTGGCTTGGATATTTTGGATATTTAAAGAGACAGCTCTCTCGCAGAATCCGGTGGTCGTAAGACTTAAGAATTAACCTAAAAAACCCCTACTAGCCAGGGTCTGTGCGAAGAACTGTGTACAGTGTACAGTGGCTAGGGAACAGGGAAAGTGAAGAGAAAGGTGAGCTGAGTGGTAGACTTTTGCCGGTCAGGAGGAAGCTGCCATGTTGTACGTTTAAAAAAAAAAAAAAAGCAGCGTAACTATTTTGGATGTTTAAAGAGAGTGCTCTAGCAGAATCCGGTGGTCCTAAGACTTAAGAATTAACCTAAAAATCCCCTGCTAGCCAGGGTCCGTGCGGAGGACTGTGTATAGTAGCTAGTGAATAAACTGGGGAAGGTGAAGAGAAAGGTGGGC
>NW_006921610.1:248920-256342 GCF_000298275.1 Orycteropus afer afer
AAAAAAAAAAAAAAATGCATTGAAGAAAGTGATCTGTATCAAACTATGAAAAATTGTAATAGAATGTCACTTTCCATATAGCTTAAGTAATAATAACAAAGCAATTTATATCAATATTATGGTTTTATTATTTGTTATTTTTTAATTAATATTTTTTTCAATAATTCCCAATAAATGCAAAAATCTATATAAAATATTTGACCTGATTAGGCTTTCTTCTATAACATCTTCTTATACTTTCATCTTCATAATTGTAGTTTTACCATTTACTCCATTTTAAACTACTTATGTAGTGTAATATAGTAGAAAACTATGATGTTCTTCACAAAGGGATAAATAAACTATTCATTAGAAGTCCTGTTTTTCTCATCAGGCTTCCTTGGTATAAATAAAATTGGATAATTTACTATTTATAAAAACACCATAGAACATCTTTAATTGTGCTCTACCAATATTTTGCCACTACATTTCCTTGAGATGGTTAAGATTGTCTAATTTTACTGTTGTCCTTGGGGGTGTAAAGAGCTAAGTGCTTAGAACCAAAGAGTTGGTAGTTCAACTCCACCCAGAGATGCCTCAGAAGAAAAGCCTAACAATCTTCTTCTGAAAGAGTACAGAAATCAAAAACACTGTGAACCACACGGGGTCTCAATGTGTCAGAATCAACTCAATGGCAACTATTTTTCTCTCTCTTTTTCCTTTGTAATTGCACTGTGAGAACTACTCTGGAATTTCAGATGTACAATTAACTTCCTTTAAATATATTTAAAAAATAACAGATGACATCAAGGAAATTATATAAACATTGGGACATGCTCATCCATCCACTTCAGCTTTCCTTTGAAAAGTTACTTTAGAAAAGCACTGGCAACAGAGGAGACGGGAAAGTACTACCTGACAAGTATGAACCCTCTCACCTCTTACAATTATTTAATGAAAATTTATAAGGAATAAGGAGAAAGAATAATCTCATTGAAATTTAAATCTGATGGTAAATACAAGAAGATATTTCTACCACCTACAAAGACATTCTGGTTCCTGGGCCTTTTAATTCCCTTTCTCCTGCTCTCTGGCCCTGCTGCTTTGGGCATGCCTGAGTTCCCTCTCCTAACCTAGATCCCTGAAGCTGACTGCTCCTTTGTCTGGGTTCCTGGCTTTTAATCCCCTTTTTCCTGCTCTCCTGCCCTGCTGCTTTGGGGATTGGAAAGTTGAACCACAAAGGAACTGTTTCAAGTGCTGAGGAGCAAGGATGTCTCCTTGAGGACTAAGGTGCACTTGACACAAGCCATGATATTTCCAATAGCCTCATATGCATGTGAGAGCTGGACAATGAATAAGGAAGACTGAAGAAGAGTTGATGCTTTTGAGTTGTGATGTGGTGAAGAATGCTGAAAGTACCATGGACTGCTAAAAGAACTAACAGATCAGTCCTGGAGGAAGTACATCTGAAATGCTCCTTAGAAGCAAGAATGGCCAGACTTTGCCTCACCTATTTTGGTCATGTTGTCAGAAGGGACCATTCCTTGGAGAAGGATGTCATGCTTGGTAGGGTGGAGGGTCAACGAAATAGGGGGAGGCCTTCAACAAGATGGATTGACATGGTGGCTGTGATGATGGGCTCAAGTATAGCAGGGATCATGGAGCTGGCGTGGAATCGGGCAGTGTTTCATTCTGCTGTGCATGGGGTTGCTATGAGTCAGAAAAGACTTGATGGCACCTAACAGCAACAACAACACAAAGACATCAGACCCATATAAGAAAAAAAAGTTATCTGCCAGTACTAAGACAGAAATCCTTCTCTTTATGTTGTGGACTGTAAGTCTTAGGTGATCAAAACCTTGCTTCCTATATTCCAAATCCAAGTCAATATTTCTGTTTGTAAGTCACTGGGTGACACAAGCTGTTTGCACTCAATTGATAACCTAAAGTTTGCTGGTTCCATCTCACTGAGCAAGGTTGTGGAAGAAAGGCCTGGCAATCTACTTATGTGAAGTCTATAGCAAAGTAAATGGCATAGAGCATTTATGCTGTATAGTCCACGGTGTTATGAATTAGAATTGACTCAATGGCAACAGGTTATTTCTGTTTGCAGAGTAATTAAGTTATTCTAAGGTGGATGAAGATGACAAAATAGGTATGTTTTTGCGTGGGCTCAAGTATAGCAGGGATCATGGAGCTGGCGTGGAATTGGGCAGTGTTTCATTCTGGTGTGCATGGGGTCGCTATGAGTCAGAAAAGACTCAATGGCACCTAACAGCAACAACAACACAAAGACATCAGACCCATATAAGAAAAAAAAGTTATTTAATCATAGCAATCTGGATATCTACTTTAATGTATATTAGGTGTGTGTTGAGAAGTACCCTTTTGATAGCTCTGGGGATAGCAGCTTTCCTTTGTTTCAGTATATCAGTATTGGAGTACCAAGCAGCAGGTACAAGAAAAGCACCTTTGAGAAACAGAAGCAAATTTGATGAATACCTACTGAGTCTTGGATGTTTTGTTAAGGGATCTGAATACCAATCTTCCATCTGCTGCCCCCAGCTTTATTACTAGGCAGGGAATTTTACTAGTGGACATATGGCTAGTAAGTGAGAACACAAGCAATCAATCAATGAGAAATTCAGAAAGATAATACAGAATTTTTTTGTTGAAATTTAGGTGTATATAATTTTATATTTTCTCAAGTGTTTTTTCAAGTATGAAAGCAATATACAGACATTCCCAGAATGCAAGGACTTAGAAAATATACTTGGTACATATCACATGGGTGGAAAAAAAAAGTTGGGATATTCATTTAATTAAAGCAAAACAATCTTCAAAATTAACAGAATTGAAACAAAAAAAAAAAAACTGACTTTGATCTATAAAAGCTGTTAAACATTTCTAAGTAAACATGTAAATGTGGGTAATTATAGAAAACAAAAATAAGCAATTATATTTAAAGAGAAGAAATACAATAGAAAAGTTATTTAATCATAGCAATCTGGATATCTACTTTAATGTATATTAGGAAAAAAGACACTGAAATTACTATTTCTTACACAATCATATTATTGTTGTGTGCTGCAGAGAGGAATCCAACCCTTAGCAACACCTTAGGACAGAGTAGAACTGCCCCACAGGATTGTATAGACTAAATTTCTATGGGAGCAGATCTCCAGGTTTTATCTCTCAAGGAGCCATTAATGAATTCGAACTGCAGACTTTTCCATTAATTTCTCCATAGGTGATGATAAATGGTAAGTAAAATGACTAAGTCATGGGAAAGAAACAGAAAGGAGAAAAAATATATCAGAAAGAGAGAGAAAAAAGTTCTAGTGACCTCCTCTCCCTTCTCCGATCTAACAAAAAGGACACAACCAGAAGTACAGAATGGTGTTGTTTGCTGAAGTACAGAACAACCACAGCAAATCGAGTGAAGACATTCTAGAAAGTATAAAGCAGATGACTAGAGATTTATCAGGAGCTCTGGTGACATAGTGGATAAGGTATTGACTTCTAACCAGAAGATGAGCTGTTCAAACCTAGCAGCCGCTCCGTGGAAGGAGATGGAGCAACTTCTGAAACCCAACGGGGGTCGTTATAAGTCAGAATCAACTTGATGGCAGTGAGCTTGGTTTGAGTTTTGTAGATTTAAACCTGAACCTAGTTTTTTTTTTTTTAAAATAGTACCACAAACATAAACCAGTAGCCAAAGAGCATTAAAATAAAAACAATAATTAATTTAAAAGGAACTAAGAACAATAACAAAATAATGAAACATTTTTCACACCTAACAGTTCCTGTATGTAAAGAGATACAGGAACATCCTTGTTGGTCTGCTGTTGTTGTTGTTATGTGCCATCAAGTCGGACCGACTCACAGCGACCCCTCCTTGGGTTTCTGAGGCAGTATCACTACAGAGGTAGATTGCCCAACCTTTCTTCTGAGGAGTGGCTGGTGGGTTTGAACCACCAGCCTTCTGGTTAGCAGTCAAGTGCTTTAGGAACTACGCTACTAGTGGGTAGGATTTGGCTCTCTCATAGAGATCCAGGAACAGATTAAAAACAAAACAAAACAAAACTCCCTGGTCTCTGCAGTCGAGTTGGATCCGACTCATAGAGACCCCTCTTTGGGGCTGGAAAACATGCAATGTCATCATTAATAAAGTACTGGAATACTGGAGTAATTCTCCTTACTTCCATAGTAGTAAACACCAGTACATACTCTCCCCCCCCAAAAAAAATAGTTAGAGCTATTGTCTATTGTGGGAGTTCTGACAAGATGACAATTCATCTGTTTTCCCTGTACTACTAGGGAAAGATTGGCAGTTAGAACCTACCCAGAAGTATCTGGAAAGATAGCATAAAAACCTCTGGAGCTACTCTACTCTCAGGAGACACCAAGAGTTGGAATCAACTCCACAGCAACTGACAACAACATTCTGCCCCATATTCAGACTGTATCTCAAAAAATCACCTGGGAACTTAAATTTGGTATAATCAAAAACTGTGGTAGAAAAACAGTGAGACTCAGTACTTAAGGAATAAACTTTATCACTTTACACTTCACCTCCTCATTCACAAATGTACAGACAAAAACAAGTACCAACATTTCTGAGGAAATATTACAAAGGCATAAAAAGATTAATCATTATCAACAAAAAGAAAAACTAACCCTAAAGAAAGCAAATTAATATAAGAAAAGGAAGAATATATTAAAATTAATTACTGGGGTGACATACGGGAAATCATGTTCTAAAATTAAATCCAGTTCTCAGAATTAGAAAAGAGCTAAGCAAAAATCTTTAATATGTAAAGTTAAAATTTTGGGAGTAGTTTGAGAATGAAAAACAGAAAAACATTAGATCCTCCCTTCACATCTTACACAATAATAAGTACCACAACAAGTGAAATGTAGACTAGTAGGTTAAAAAAAGAAAACTATGAAGTAATAGAGAATTTTCCAGTGAAGTTGTATTGATTTTTTTTTTCTCTTAATGCTCCATTTTTAGTGCCTAGAACAATGTCTAGACATTGTTTGTTGAAATATCTCAATGGGTATTCCCATCAATTCCTGGATCCTTGTTCTTCACCAATTCCTTCATTGCAGCTTCAACTTCCTCCTTCAATACCATTGGTTCTAGGTCATATGCTACCTCCTGAAATGGAGGAAGATTGACCAGGTCTTTTTGGTACAGTGACTCTGTGTATTCCTTCCATCTTCTTTTGATGTTTCCTACATCATTCAGTGTTTTGCCCATAGAATCTTTCAATATTGCGAATGGAGGCTCAATTTTTTTTCCTCAATTCTTTCAGCTTGAGAAATGCTGAGTGTGTTCTTCCCTTCTGGTTTTCTAACTCCAGGTCTTTGCACATTTCATTATAGTAATTTGTGTTGTCTTCTTGAGCTGCTCTTTGAAATCTTTGGTTCAATTCTTTTCTCTTGTCATTTCTTCCATTTGCTTTAGCTACTCTCCACTCAAGGGAAAGTTTCAGAGTCTCTTCTGTCATCCATTTTAGTCTTCTCTTCCTTTCACATCTTTTTAGTGACCTCTTGATTTCTTCATGGATGATGCTCTTGATGTCATCCCACAATTCTTCTGGTTTTCTGTCATTGGTGTTCAATGCATCAAATCTATTCTTTAGATGGTCTCTAAATTCAAGAGGGATATAGTCAAGATCATATTTTGGCTCTCATGGACTTTTTTTAATTGTCTTTAATTTGAAGTTGAACTTGCATATGAGCGGTTGATGGTCTGTTCCACAATCAGCTCCTGGCCTGGTTTTGGCCGAAGATATTGAGCTTTTCCATCACCTGTGTGTTCCATCTGGTGAAGTCCATGTGTATAGCCACCATTTGTGTTGTTGAAAAAAAGGTGTTTGCTATGAATAAGTAGTTGGTCTTGCAAAATTCTACCATGCGAGTTCCAGCATTATTTCTGTCATCAAGGCCAAATTTTCCAATGACTGGTGATTCTTCTTCATTTCCATCTTTTGCATTCCAGTCACCAGTGATAATTAACAAATCCTGATTGCATGTTCAGCCAATTTCAGACTGCAGAAGTTGATAAAAATCATTTCCTCATCTTTGGCTTTGGTGGTTGGTGCATAAATTTGAATAATAGTTGTATTAGCAGGTCTTCCTTGTAGGCGTATGGATATTATCTTATCACTGACAACATTGTACTTCAGGACAGATCTTGAACCATCCTTTGTGATAAAGAATGCCACATCATTCCTCTTTAAACTGTCATTCCCAGCATAGTAGATCATATGTTTGTCTGATTCAAAATGGTCAAAACCAGTCCAGTCCATTTCAGCTCACCAATGCCTAGGATATCAAGCCTTATGTGTTCCATTTCATTTTTGCCAACTTCCAATTTTCCTAGATTCATACTCTGTACATTCCATTTTCTGGTTATTAATGGATGTTTGCAACTGTTTCTCCTCAATTTGAGTGGTGCCACATCAGCAAATGGAGGTCTCTAAAGCTTTACCTTATCCATATGAGTAAGGCTGGTCTTACTCTGATAATGCAGCTCTTTCCCAGTCCTATTTTGAGAGCTTTCAAACATAAGTTACTTTCTAACCTTATCTTCCTCCTCTGTATTGGACAATGTTTCCTGACTATTCATAAAGTTGTGCAGTAATGTATCAGACAGTGTTTCTCTGCTATTCATAATGTTTTCCCTGGCCAGTTCTTTGAGAAGTGAATGCCCTCTTCCTTTTTCCTAGTCTGTCTCATTCTGTAAGACAGGCTGATACCTGTGCACCATGCACACCACACTGGGTTTGAAACACCAGTGGCACAGCCTCAAGACTAACAGCAGCACATCACCCCAGTAGGACAGACAGACAAGTTTGTCTCCCTTAGCTGGTGGAAACCTCTCCCACCACCCTTACCTGGATCCCTGTGGCTGATTCCTCACTCTGACCTGGTCCCCTTGGCCTTTTCTGTCCTTTCCCTGCTTTCCCACCTTGCTGCTTGTAGGGCGTGGCCTGGGATCCCTCTCCTTTGCTGGATCCCTGTGGCTGACTCCTCGATCTGTTCCAGTCCCATTAAGCAGCAACGTGATAAATGGAGATAAGATTGAGGTTGTCAAAGAGTTCACATTCCTTGGTTCTACAATTGATGCCAATGGAAGCAGCAGTCAGGACATTAGACAATGTGTAGTACTGGGAAGGTCAGCTGTGAAGGAACTCTTTCAAGTGCTGAAGAGCAAGGATACCTCTTTGAGGACTAAGGTGTGCCTGACACAAGCCATGATATTTCCAATTGCCTCATATGAATGTGAGAGCTGGACAATGAATAAGGAAGACCAAAGAAGAGTTGATGCTTTTGAGCTGTGGTGCTAGCAAAGAATGCTGAAAGTACCATGGACTGCTAAAAGAACTAACAGATCTGTCCTGGAGGAAGTGTAGCCAAAATGCTCCTTGG
>NW_006921610.1:256564-269418 GCF_000298275.1 Orycteropus afer afer
TTCTGCTGTGCAAGGGGTCACTATGAGTTGGAAATGACTCGATGGCACCTAACAACAGCAACAGAACAATGTCTAGCAGTGGTAGATGCTTAGTAAATATTTGTTAAATGAATGAGTTCATGAAAATTGGCTTCGAGCTTGATTTTATATTGGTAGTACTCTCAGAATCCTTTCATTTACTATTCAAATGGAAAGCTGACCCAAAGAGGCTCATACCTGGGGACAACCAGAATGACTGGGTTCAAACAGGAAAAAGTATGAAAGTCTGTGCACTAAGTAGTAAAACTATGGTTTCCTACTCTATTCTGTTTTAGGTATGTCATCAGTATCAATCCTACTGCCAGCATAATTTACGTTAAGGTGAATTATTCACACCTGGAAAAAAATTGAACATCCCCAGAGTAAAATCCTCCACTTACTGACATTTCTTGTAAAGAAGACATTGGCTCTCTCCTTATCAACCTGGTATAAAGCCCACTACTATCCTAGAGCTTCCAACCAGATATGCAGCTAAATATTTCCAGACTTTTAGGAGAATCATTTACAGGAGGGATTGCAAAATTACAGAAAAAAGGGAGACTATAAAAAGACAATGTAGACAGTGAAAAAAAGTTCAAAATCTGCAATATCCTTCAAATCTATCCAAAAAATAAATAGAAATGCTGAAAAAGAATAAAGAAACAAAAGATTTCTTTGAAATGTAAAACATAGATAATTAGAAGAAAATTGAAAGCTATTAAAACAGCACTGAGAACATCTTTGTGAAAAGTTAACAATGGCATAAGGAGCTGAATAATTGAAGAGAAAGCATGAGCAAATTAGAGAGCCAATAAAGGAAGAAAAATGTCAGAATAGTTGAGACACCAATTGTTTGGGTTCGAAACTAAACTTCTCAATTTATCTTACTAGGTACGTGACACTAGTTATATCTTTATAATATTGAACCAAATAATAGAATCTTCCTTATGTTATTGTAAGATATTAAATGTTGACATTAGTAAAACACTTAGAACAAGAATAAATGTTATAAAGACTTTTTTTATTAACAATTGGTGTCCATGAGGAGATAATAGATATAAAAAACAAAGTGTGTAGGAGGAGTTGGGTAAGGGCAGAAGGTGTCAAAGATATAATACAAGAAAATTTGAAGAGATACCAAATATATAATACAAGGAAAAATGAAACATATGAGCATCCATATTAAAAGGCTTGCTGCATCATCTTGGCTTTTTTGCCTTAAAGGTTCCAGTTGGATTCAACTAATAGGAGGCACTGATAGGAAATCACAACAAAGGAGAAGAGAATGCACGGAATAGGGATATGTATTCCCCCACCTCTGTTCCCAATATTGGCAATGCCAGGGGCTCTATTCCCAATCCTTGGCCACAGCTACTGTAGGGCTTCACCTCTTCTATAGATCCAGATGTCACTGGACTTTATTTCCCTTGCCCCTTCAGACATAAGGAGGGTAAATGGCTCTCTGTTATTTCTAATCCCTGGGTGTCTGATCATCCCTGCATAGTTTTTGTAACCCTACCCACACGTCTCTAAATGTTTTGGCTACCTAGTGCCTCTCTGACAGGAATATACCACAAATGGGATGGCTGAACAAACAGGAGTTTATTCTCTTACAGTTCGGGAGGCTAGAAGTCCGAGTTCAAAGTGCCAGGCTCTAGGGGCTGTGTGAAAGCCCCTTGACCTTGGGCTTCAGCTCTGCCCCTTGCTCCCACCCCACTGAAGCTAGAGACATCTCTTCACTCAGGAAGCTGCTGGCTGCTGAGGCTAACAAGCCCAAGGTCCATAAATAAAATGGCACAGTCCTAATGTTACCAAACCACACGGCAGGCCATTAATTCAAGTCCATTGAAAGTCCCAATGTTGGCCAAGCATGGAAGGCTGTTAAGCAACAATGCAGGTTTAATGCAGGGTTCAAGTGTATCATAAGCTGGAGACCATTCCTAAAACTGTTTCTTATATACAGGAAGCAGACCACATCCCTGAAGCAGCTGCTCAGCTGCTTTTGGTAGGTCCCACCATGGCGTTGATGGCCAGTCTCATCATGGGGAATAACTACCACCAGCTGCCCAGCCACTCAACCAGGCCCAGCCAAGTTGACACACAAACTTAACACAACAATTCCACCCCTTGTCAACTTGGCACTTGTGCAGATCTTCAATGGGTTGCATCTGTACAGATCTCTTTCAGTGGGTGGCTCTAATCCCCTAGTTCCTGAGTGGCTACCTCATCCCCTTGGCCTGGCAGGGCAGTTCCTCTACTTCTTGGTTATGGTAGCCTTGCCATTGCACTCTTGGGCAGTGGCTATGGCTCCATCTCACTGGCCCACATGAACGAGCAGCCCCACACTCCAGAACCAAGTTGGTGAAGACCTGGGTCTTTGAAACCTAGGGGGTTATGGTAGTTTCACCCCCAGAGGCCATGGTCCTACGCTTTGAGGCTGAGGCAGCTCTGCTTCCTGTTTCCTTGGTCTCTCTGCTTCTGCCAATTAATGCCAAAGGCAACCCTCTCTACTGGAAATCTTCCTGCCACAAAAACACTCAGCTTTCTTGCTCCGTGGGCTGGCCAACCTGCTATTCCATTTCATGCTGGTCTCTTCTACCAATTCATGCCCGAAGGCAACCCACTCCACCAGGAAGCCACCTGCATAATAACATTCAGCTTTCTCCTCTGTGGGCTGGTAAGACTGTCACTGTCTCATGCCTGTTCTCTCAGCTCTACTCCTGCTTTCTCTCATCCTAGTCCCTTAGCTCTGCTCTTGTTATCTCTCATGCTGCATGCTAGGGTCTCTCTGTCAGGCTCTCAGGTCAAGAATACACTCCACTTCTGTTTCCACATTTTAGGTATCTGTCCAGAGAAACACCCTATTCTCTCAGTACCATATTCTCTTCTGGTTACCTAGTGTCACTCTGACAGGAATATACCACAAATGTGATGGCCTTAACAAACAGGAGTTTATTCTCTTACAGTTTGGAGGCTTTAAGTCTGAATTCAAAGTGTCAGACACTAGGTTCTGTGAGAAAACCACCTGACCTTAGGCTTCAGGTCTGCCTCTTGCTCCCAGCCCACTGAAACTAGAGATATCTCTTCACTCAGGCAGCTGCTGGCTGCTGAGGCTAACAAGCCCAAGGTTGACAAATAAAATGACACAGTCCCGATGTTACCAAACCACATGGCAGGACATCAATTCAAGTCCACTGAAAGTCTCAAGGTTGGCAGAGCATGGTAGGCTGCTGAGCAATGGACACAGCTACATGCAGGGTTCACGTGGGCCATAAGCTAGAGACCATTCCCAAAGCTGTTTCTTATATAAGGGAAACAGACCACATCCCTAAAGCAGTTACTCAGATGCTTGTGGTCAGTCCCACCATGGAGTTCATTGTCAATCTTATCACAGGGAATTACTACCACCAGCTGCCCTACCACTCAACCAGTTGACACACAAACTTAACTATCACACTAAATAATTCCTTCATTAAATTATTTGCATTTAAAACAAGCCAACAAACAAACAAACAAAAAACTCACTGCTGTCCAATAGATTCCAACTCACAGGGACCAAGAGTATAACTGTCCCATGGGATTTCCAAGGCTGTAAATCTTAAGGGAAGTTAGCTGCCACCATCTTACTCCTGCAAAGTGGCTGGTGGGTTGGAACTACCAACTTTTGGTTAGCAGGTAAGTGTTTAACCACTGTGTCACCAAATCAAATCAAACCAAACCAAACTCACTGCCATCCAATCAATTCTGACTCATAATGACCTTGTTTGGGTTTTCAAGGTGGTAAATCTTTATGGAAGTATATTGCCCAGTCTTCCTTCCATGGACTAGCTGGTGGGTTTGAACCTCCAACCTTCCAGTTAGCAGTCAAATGCCTTAGGCACTATGCCACCAGAGCTCCTTACTGTGTCACCAGGGTTCCCACATTTTAAATTAAACCCTTTTAGAATTTCCATCTATTTTTTGACCAGCATTCAGAAAATTACATTTCATGAGACAACTGAATCATGTGTCAAATCCAAAAAGTCATATGATGTTCACCATTAACCCAAGGAACATCAGCCCAATGATGAAGACTACTCAGTTCTGCTGTATCATCTATAACTATATTTAATTTGTTGCAGTTTTTCTCTTTCCTTTATTTCCTGAGGCTTCTCATAATCATTTGTTAAAAACAAGAAAGGGGAAATAGTCATATGACAAGTTGAGGTCTTTTCTTAATTAAGCCCACAAAACTTCTGCTAATGACCCCTGTAAATAAATTAAACTAAACACCAAACTCTTTGCCATTGGGTCAGATCTGACTCTTAGCGACCCCTCCTTGGGTTTCCGAGGCAGTATCACTACAGAAGTAGATTGCCCAACCTTCCTTTTGAGGAGTGGCTGATGGATTTGAACCACCAGCCTTCTGGTTAGCAGTCAGATACCTTAGGCACTACGCCACTAGAGCTCTCAGAAAGAAATTAGGTTTTGCTAAATTCTTAAGAGTCTTTTCTTTGGAATTTTGAATAAAAATTTGGGATTGACAATGTCATAGGGAAAATAAACTTGGCCGACAACAGATTGAAAACTTTTATATCGAGACCAATTATGTTTCGTCTTCCTTGGTGTACATTTTTAAGAAGAGAATTACCATTTAAATGAAAGTAACTTCATGTGTAAAGCAGGTCGAGTGCGGACAGTGTGTGTTTGGTTTGAATTGGTCCTGCCCTTTCTAGCCACCATAAGTAATCTCTTCCCTGAGTATTTGACTTTTTTAGGCAACAATGAATTCTAAACAAGAATACCAAAAAGGAAAAAAATAAAACCTTAGCCACTGATAGTGAGTATACTCTACATAACTACCAACTTTTATGTTGCTACAGACATCTAGATGTTACACTTCTATAGTACAAAATCTTCAGTTTATGAAGTAAAAAATGAATAAACATATTCATTTGTTTAATAATTGTATTATTGTAGGTTGACTAGTATATATTTATCCATATTCCTGTTCCTCTGAAGATGTCTTGTAAAAACTTAAACTCTCTAAACACAGTTCCTCAATATAACTAATCGGTGGAAGAAGATTAATATATTTGTTAAATACTGCTATAAAAGATATGTGTTTTAATTTTATTCTTATAAGTTTCAGTGACTTTGCAGCATCTCTACCTTCTTCAAAAATTTCCTATTTAGAATGTTTCCTTTTTATTTATGTATTTATTTATTTATCATTTTCTAACACTTTAGAAGAATGGGAAGAGATCCATCGTGTGTCCATTTCAAAGAAAGGTGATACAACAGAATGTGGAAATTATCAAACAATAACATTAATATCACATGCAAATAAAATTTTCCTGAAGATAATTAAAAAAAAAAAAAAAAAAAACAAACACTGTTGCATGTTTATTGATAGGAAATTTCCAGATATGCAAGTTGGACTCAGAAGAGAATATGGAACTAGTGATACCATTACTAATGTCAGATGGATCTTGGCTGAAAGCAAGGAAGACCAGAAAGATGTTTACCTATGTTTTATTGACCATGCAAAGGTATTCAATTATATGCATGGTAACAAATTATGGATAACATTGTGAAGAATGAGAGTTCCAGAACACTTAATTGTGTTAATAAGGGACCTGTACATAGACCAAGAGGCTGCCATTCAAACAGAACAAGGGAATACTGAATGGATTATAATCAGGAAGGTCATGCATCAGAGCTGTATCTTCTAATGCTACTTATTCAATCAATATGCTCAGCAAATAATCCGAGAAGCTGGGCTACTTGATGAGGAGCATGGCATCAGGATTGAATGAAGAGTCATTAACAAACTGTGATATGCAGAGGACACGACCTTGCTTCCTAAAAGTGGAGATGACTTGAAGCACTTACTGATGAAGATCAAAGACTACAGTCTTCAGTATGGATTATACCTCAACATAAAAAAAAAAGAAAAAATTTTCACAAATGGACCAATAAGAAACATCATGATAAATGGAGAAAAGATTGAGGCTATCACTGATTTCATTTTACTTGGATCTATAATCAACACCCATGGAAGTAGCAGTTAAGAATCAGACTGTGTATTTCATGGGGCAAATGTACTGCAAAGACATCTTCAAAGTGTTGAAGAGTAAAGATGTCACTTTGAAGACCAAGATGTGCCTAACCCAACCCATGGCATTTTCAGTCACCTAATATGCATGTGAAAGCTGGACAATGCATAAGGAAGACCAAAGAATAGTTGATGTCTTTGGATTGTGGTGTTGCTGAAGAATACTGAAAATACCGTGGACTGCCAGAAGAACAAACAATTCTGTCCTGGAAGAAGTGCAGCCCAAATGCTTCTTAGAAATGAGAATGGCCAGACTTCATCTCACTTATTTTCATCATGTTGTCAGAAGGGACCATTCCCTGCAGAAGGATATCATCCTTGGTAAACTGGAGGGTCAGAGACAAAGGGGAAGACCCTCAATGAGATGGACTGATACAGTGGTTACAACAATGAGCTCAAGCACAGCAAGGATTGTGAGGATGGCGGAGGCCTGGGCGGTGTACTTCTGTTGTACTTAGGGTGGTTATGAGTCAGAATCAGCTTGACCACAACTAACAACAATAACCCTTAATTTAAAAACTACCAATGATAATAATAATATTGCCTTTTCCACGTGTAGCTTTGAACTTGCTTGAGACCATGGAAAAAAGATATTCTGTGATTGTTTAAATGGGTATATGACATACTGGGAAAGCCTTTTATGGTGTTCCAAAGGGGCCATTATTTGAACTTATCTTTCTTATTGTCCCTATCAGTTGCATGATACTTTGAGGGAATGAGCATTAAAGCACATTAAAATAAAATAAAATGTAGGAAAATTGGACTCCATAGCAAGAGGAAGAAATAGATTTGGAAGGAAAACAAGAATTCCAAGAGATAGAATGTGGTAGAACATTTTTAAAAGGTTTACATTAGAAGAATTTGTTTAGTCATTGGGGTCTGCTGTGAAAAGAAATGGAAAAAAGAGAGAGATAATCTAACAAGAGAAAGTGCCTTGGAATACCACAGGGCACTGGGGTCAGGTTGGAGGAGGGAGTGAGAGAGCTGGTTTAATTTTGCCTAACATGACGTAATAAAGCTATATCTTCAAGCACATGCAACATCTGATCACTTTGAGATAAGAAATAACCTTTAAATGGCAGATGTATTTATGAACTAAACAGGGAACTATAAATGCATTTCCATCATTCTACAGTTGTTTCAAATCTGTCCTGCAAAGTCATGGAATACTTAATTTAGCCACAGATAAAAATGTATATTACATGGCAAGCTTGCAGGATTACAATTTCATCATCAAAACTCTTCTGACCTTAGTTGTCTGTAGAAATTTGGTGAATACAGTATTATTGTAAACTCATACAATTTTCTTACTTGTTCAGAAGGACATGAGGCAGCCCTGTTAATTCATTTACATTCTCATTCCAGAGGGCAGTACAGTCTATGAGAAATATTGTCCAAATAAATTAGGTTCAGTGACTAGGGTAAATATTATTTCAGTTGTTTTAACAATTCCTGATTGAATCTTCTCTTTTGTCCTTTAAAATCTAGTAAGTACTTTATCTATATACTGTAATCAATTCTGGCAATCCATAGAGTGTCTCTAGAATGAATTACTAGCACATTCATTGTCACAACAACCTTTCAATAATTTTGTCAAATCACATAATGAATTCTAATTTTCTACTTCTTTACTGAGATAACTGACTTGAGTTCAAATTATTTGCAATTTCATGAAAAAATATTTGCACATGCAGTAAATCATCAAAGGTTACCAGGGGAAGAAAAGACCTGGAGACTTGAATAAAAACTAATATGCAATTTTGCTCAGCAGTATCATAGAATATTATTTTAAAAACAAACAAAAAATCTCACTGTCATGGAGTCAGATCCAACTCAAAGCAACTCCTCCTTGTGTTTCCAAGGCAGTATCACTATGGAAGTAGATTGCCCAATCTTTCTTCTGAGGGCTGGTTGGTGGGTTTGAACCTCCAGTCTTCTGGTTAGCAGTCAAATGCCTTAGGCAGTATGCCACCAGAGCTCCCATAGAATATTATAGGAGAATCTAATATAAAGAAAATGGACTGGAACATACTCCATACATTCTATAGTTTTAGAAACATCTTAAGAGTATAGGCCCATTTCCTTTACAATAAGACTTACACACAAAGAGAATGTAAACTATACCCACCATCCCACATCTTAAATTTCTCTTCCTATTCACAATTGGTTTTAGAGACCAATATCCATCCAGATGCCCAGTCTTCAAAATAAGAATGTTATTCTTTTTTTCCATTTGGCAAACACCTGCTTATTCTTCAAGATTCATCTTAAATATCACTTCTTCAGTTGAGCTTTCCCCTGATACCTTTTTCCCAGTAAGGCAAAAAGGATACCACTTCTTACCTTCCTCAGAATGAGGGCCATAATTCTATTGATTTATTTTTACATTTTAGTGAATGTATTCACATGTAAATTTCTCTCCTCCAGCCTTTAGCTGCATGAGTTTAAAGTTCCCATGCTACTCTTCATGAAATCCTTGTTTTATTCACACCCAGTTTTGTGTATAATTAAAAAAAAAAAAAAAAAAGAAAACCACTTCTATAGAGTTGATTCCAACTTCCAACTCATGGAGACCACCATTGGGTTTCCAAGATGGTAAATCTTTATAGAAGTAGATTGTCCCATCTTCCTTCTACACACTGGTTGGTAGGTTTAAACCACCAACTCTCTGGTTAGCAGTCAAATGCCTTAGGCACTGAAAATATAACAAGAATGATATAAATATCTGTTGAAAATAATATGTGAAATCTCTATACAAGCTTAAGTTAGTCTTTGGATACTATTTTTTGCTTTGTTTTATTTTAAGTGGTATTGGTATTTACTTAATCAAGCATGTTGTTTAATAGTCCATGTGAATTTCTAAGCTCTAATTTCTTATCATTATAGGTTCCTTAAGGTAGACTGTTCTGTTTACACAAAGCTTATTGTAGCACCAAATGCCTGTTGTCTCTCAGAACATACTTGCTGAATTATCTGGAAGGGGTAGCATTGTTAATTAACACTTCAAGCTATCCTAAATTAGAACTAGCTAAAGAGACTGAAAGTATAGTTTAAAAAGATATTTTCCAAAAAGTCATCTTGTATGAAGCCATTTTTGAAAATAATCTATGCTAATGAGAGAAAATTAGTGGGAGGAGGACAGAGGATGTGGGCATTGCTATTTTCAGCTCTATGTTTTCCTTTCAACAAGGTATCTATGACCTTGTTGTGGATACTATATATTCTGTCTGTGCCTCATGCCCTGGGAAGAGCAAATGAAATCATGCCAAACCATGGTGCATGAAACGTATGGGAGGAACAACCTAAACCATTTACTTAATGGCAACTACTCCTAGAAATAGTGCTGCTAAAAACAAGATACAGTAATTTGTTTTGTTATTTTGGACACACAAAGTTCCAAAAGGAGAATAGCAGATTGAATAAGTAAGCAAAAATACAGTAAGCCAGGAACACATAATCTCAATTATTAGCCACTCTGCATGTTAAGATCCTAGAAAGAAAGGCTTAGAAAATAGAAACTCTTGAAATGTTTCTGAAAAAAGAAAAAAACACAGAAATTAGATGTACTCTACAATGAAACTTGCAGCCTGCATTCATTAATAATGCCAAGTATTTGTGTAGACCATATTTTGAAAATTTATCCTTACAGTTTTAAACTTAAAATTGTTTCTCCTAGTGACGTAGTGCTAAGACATTTGACTGCCAACCAGAAGGCTGGTGATTCAAACCCACTAGTCGCTCCTCGGAAGGAAGGTTGGGCAATCTAGTTCCATAGAGATACCGCCTCAGAAATCCAAGGAGGGGTTGCTATGAATAACATTCCACACAAGGCTGTGAGGTTGAGTGCCTAAAGGATTTGACTGCTAACCAGAAGGTCGTCAGTTGTCACCAGCTACTCTGAGGAAGAAAGATGGGGCAATCTACTTCCATAAAGATTTACTGCTTAGGAAACCCAATGGTGGTCCCTATGAGTTGAAAACAACTTGATGGCAGTGAGTTTGGTTTCTTTTTTTAGTCAAAAGTAGAAAACTCAGAGGCCTCTCAGTATTCACTTTGTCTCCTTTCCCTTCCCAGTTCACAAATAACTAAGTTACTAAGCATTTGCTAAACTTATATTAATATTTTATTTTGTACAATTGTGTATATTCCCCTTTGTATAAATAAATAAATAAATAAGTCACTAAAATCCATTTGGTTCTCTTTACATGAAAGATCAAAAAAAGATAAGTATTCCTTTCTCCTTTCATTTAGAGACACAAACTGTGCTATAAATGATATAATCTCAGAATACATTAAAGTATAGTTAATATCATTATATTCAAGGACTAAAAGCAGAAAATGGAATTTTGTCCCATATATGTTGCAGAATGCCAACTCTTTTCATACTAGTTACAAAGGCCTCAAAAAGTTTGGCAAGCTTCTTCAGTGTTATGCAAGCAAAATAAAAGACATTTTAGATAATATTTTTTCAATATAGGGAGATCAGTAGTATACATGCATTGCAATATGCAGATATGAAATATTGATGGATTATTAATTTCCCCAATACATCATTAAAAATCAGATTGTTCTGAATTATTCTTACCTTCTTTCATGAAAAAAACCACAGGCTGATGTATGACTAGGTATGTAGCATATATCTTCTTTTTTTTTTTTACTTGCACTCCATACTGTGAAAATAAGAGGTTTATGTACAAAATAATAAAACTGTAATTTTGCTATTGGACTCATAGCCATTGTCTCTGTACCCAGCAAAGTATATTTCTGTGTCTTTAACTATCTGGATAATTTGAGCATAATCTTATTTTTCAATTAAACTTGAAGATGGTAGAAATGTCCTTTTAAGCTTTTCTCAATAGCTAGCATACTAGCATATATAGGTGTACATACAGTTGGCACTTCACTGATTTCAGAGTAACTGGTACAGCAGTCTTGTAAGATAGAGATTATATATTTCTGTATTCCTAATTTACATTGTTACAGATGACAAAACTACCTCACCAAACATGTGCTTGGTAAGCACATGATTTGGAGAAAAAACAAACACTTCTTTCTATTAGCCCTGCACTGTTCAATGACAGCCACTATCCATATGTAACCACTGAACATGCAATATGTGATGAGTTCCAATTAAGATGTTTTGTAAGCACAAAATATATATACAATTTTGAAAATTTGAGATGGAATAAAGGATTTTTGTATTGACTGATGTTGAAATAATAACATTTTGGATATACTAAGTTAAATATAATTTTAAAACTTATATCACCTTTTCTATTTTTACTTTTTTTTTTAATATAACTACTAGAAAATGCACAATTATAAATGTGGCTTATGCTTGTGGCTCATTATATTTGAATTGTACAGCACTGTATTGGACCATATTGTCTAAAACTATAGAAAAAAATCTCTTTTGAAGAGAAGTAAAAACAGTATTTTTAAAAAAGTGAGTTGTGATTTCAATTTCAAAACTACATATGTTCCTTATTTGCATGTATCCATAATGCTGATAAAACTTGAAAAAAACATCATTTTTTCCCAAGAATGTGCTTCCAAATTTCAACTTGAAGAGACATCATGTTCTGCGGATTTCTCTTTATCTTGGAAAGGACTATATTGTGCTATACTATTATGTGTCATTTTTCTTGGGAGGATTATTTGTACTGAAAAACTCTCAACACCTGGAAGCTTTGCATAACTGGATACCTCTCCAGATAATCACTAAGTACTTACAATTATGTTCTTACATTGGAAGGATGACACCATTGTTCAACAATTGTTCTCACACTTTAGTGTATATAACAATTACCAGGAACATTTGTTAAACTGATCAGTTCCTAGGTTCCAGCTTCCATTCAGTATAATTCAAGAGCATTAAGTAACATCCTAATTTTCATTCTGTCAGAGTTCCCAGGTGATTCTGATGTACGTAGCCCATAGATAACCCTTTGGGAGAGACTTCTGTAGAGAAATGACTAAGTGTGTGCTTGAAAATGGAGGACCTAAATGTCTTGACAAATGGTAGGGAGATCAATAATCAAACTTAGGACTATTTAATGCATTTCTTTGCAAGTTATCCATATGTTTATATAATCCTAGCATGGATAAGTATTACATTACAAAATAGAAACTAATCAGAGGTGGAATCTTTGTGGAAAGATACATATGTTTTGAATTCCTGGGTTTGTAAAGGGCAAGTTTTTTTCATCCCCAAATTTTCAACATCATCATCTGTAAAATGAAACAAAACTATTTGCCTCAGTAGAATGTCTTGTCTGTTTTAAATTGTTGTAAAATATTGTTATTAATTTTAAAAACTTTATCAGTAACATTAAATAGATAAATACTTGGTAAAATAAAGTATTTTTTCCTTCCTTATAACTTGAAAAAAATATGTAATCAATGTTAGAACTCTTACAGTATTCACTGGTTCTGACCATATCTGAACACTTTTCAGTAAACTTTACTTTGGAATAGACATCATGAACCAATACTGATACTATGTGCAAAATGCGTATGAGAATGTTGTCAGCGCCCAGTGAAAAATGACCTTTGTATTATAGAGTTAATTATTGAACGCTACTACTTATTAAAGAATGCACAGTGGAATGCAAAATCAGAAATGATGTGTTATAATATATAATATATATGGCTAATTTAGGAACTCTGGTAGCGTAGTGCCTAAGGCACTTGACTGCTAACCAGAAGGCTGGCGGTTCAAACCCACCAGCCACTCCTC
>NW_006921610.1:269518-273574 GCF_000298275.1 Orycteropus afer afer
CGCTATGAGTCGGGGCCGACTCGACGGCATATAACAACAACAACAACAACAACAATGGCTAATTTATAATCATAAAATATCAATATATATAATATACCAAAAGATAAACTTACAGCCTTTCTATTAATTAAAGCCACTAGCTCTTCTCCTTTCCCCTATTCCATCCATCCTGTCATATGGATCCAGGAACATGAAAGGAAATGTACCACAGAAATTCTGTCCCAATAATCATTTTTGATAGAATTGAGTGATAATAATGTGTAAGGAATCCGACTAGGTACATTATTATGTAGAAGCAAAAGTTGAATTATATGCTTCTCATCAGAAAGCATGGCAAATGCAAAACCATGTGAAAAATAATCTGCTTTCATTAAACAGTTGATGGATAAATAAGTAACAAGTGAGTTAATGAATGAACAAATACAAATGTAGCGTAACAATCCTGTAAAACTTCAGGAGACAGCACATCCCTAACTACCAATGTTCCCTTAGTGAAACATACCTTCTCAAGTGACAACAGTTGCTTCTTGCCTTA
Source organism: Orycteropus afer afer (assembly GCF_000298275.1). Lineage (NCBI taxonomy): Eukaryota > Metazoa > Chordata > Mammalia > Tubulidentata > Orycteropodidae > Orycteropus > Orycteropus afer. The sequence continues at coordinate 270,054 of NW_006921610.1, forward strand.
CAAGAAGAACGCTGAAAGCTGTTTAATTGTCACACATAACATGAGGTGTAAATATTTTATCATGGACTGAAGATATTTGTAAGTTCTCATATTAAATCTACTTGCCATCTATGAGAGCTGGTCCTGAGAAATGGTAATTATTAGTGTGTCAGATCCTCAATAGAACAGAACTTGAGACTTCACAGAATTTACAATGAGGAAAAGTGATACAACTACTTTACGCAGTAGTTTTTCACTAGAGCACCAGTGTGGCAATTCTCAATGCTAAAATTCACAAGTTAAAATCAATTGATGTTGTTGTTATGTACCTTTGAGTCAGACCCAACTCATAATGACCCCTCCTCGGGTTTCTGAAGCAGTATCACTATGGAAGTAGATGCCCCATCTTCCTTCCGAAGAGTGGCTAGTGGGTTTGAACCACCAGCCTTCTGGTTAGCAGTCAACTGCCTTAGGCACTATGCCACCAGAGCTCCAATTAATAGATATGTCCAAATCATCAAAGTCTCTTCAAGAAGTCAGGTTGATAACTTTAGGGCAACACAGAAGGGGGAGAAAAAAGGAGAGTAGATGCGCCATTTGTTGAGTGCTTGCTATGTGTTGGACCCATTCATTCTGCTTAAGTCGGTTAATCCTGGTATTAACATGGAGAGTTAGACACTACTCTAACTTGGCAGAAAAGAAAACTGAGCTCCTATCTCTTCAACTACATGACAAAGCCATATGGTTAGTAAATAATGGAGCCAAAATGTCAATTGTAATTAGTATTGAACTTCCTGTGCTTTTTCTTCTCACCTTGATACCTTTCAAGAAAGAAAATTGCTTCACGGCTTTCTGACTAATTTCTGTTATGACTGGCCTTAGTTTTAAGACTTACTGATAGATTGTACTGACAGATCTTTCAGTACCTTTTAATGTTATATACAGAAAGAAAATAAAATTGTGAGCAGGAAAGTGTCCTAATGTTCAGGCTCAATGACCTCTGCCTTCTTAAACAGCACAGAGGGTGGAAGTACAGGATGAGACTACTGAATAAGTGGAGCTGTAACTATGCATGTAGGTATAGGATATATGTACAACAATCAACCTTCAGGGCCACCTACCTGCTGTGAATCCGCGTGCTGATTACATTCATTTCACCTTAACAAATTAGATAGATGAGAGGGGAATAAATAATTAGCACTTTGGCCAGTTCTAGGTTTTTCTGTCTATCTAGATGTATGATTTCGTTTCACAGTAAGTTTGAAACTGTGGAAACAATCACAGAACTGAAACATAACACCTAGTTGAATGCCTCTAAACTGTGCACATTCTGTATTACTTTTGTGCAGTCAATGTAGGTCTTTAGAGAAAGAAAATACTTTATTGAATGAAAGAGAACTTTGGAAAAAAATGTATGTATTTATGTTAGAAAAGGAGAGACTTATCTGTACTGAAAGGGAAAGCTCTGATCTACTCATTTAGGTGGGTAAGAAAATGTGGATACTTGGTAAGAGCTGGTAGAGCATCAAGAACTGTGTGAAATAATGTCTTTGGAAATTTGATTCTGCTGAACAGGGGATAATGACACTGTGTGGAGAGGTGCCTGGAAATCTCTTGTCTACATGCTGAATGGAACTATCCTGCAGCTGATAAGAAATGTTATCTATCCAAACAAGACATAATCTGATTATGCTTCTCCTTTGCAGTGTTATTCGTTCTTACTCCCCTTTATTCTGCAATGTGCTTTAAAAACATCTCTGTTCTTGCATTTGCCATGCTTTTTAGAAATAATTTGTTTATACTCTCATCTCCCCCATTTAACTATGAACTCCTGAAAACAGTGATCATCTTTGTTTAATTAATTAACTTGTTCATTCATTTGGTTAAATCCTCAATGCACAAAATACAACTGCTGAAACATCTGGAACGTATTATTTTTAACCACTATATTGCATAGAGGGAGCTGTAGTGTAGTGCCTAAAGCACTTGACTGCTAACCAGAAGGGTGGTGGTTCAAACCCACCAGCCACTCCTCGAAGGAAGGTTGAGCAATCTACTTCCATAGTGATATCACCTCGGAAACCTAATGAGGGGTCATTATGAGTCGGGTGCTACTCGACGGCACATAGGAACAACAACAACAACATACTGTATAGAAAGTCCCTAGTAAAAATCAGCTACTTGCTCACTAACTTGGTTCATGGTTTATATCCTCAGTCACTTACCTCACCCGTCTTGTACTCTCTTCACTTTTTTTTTTCATGAACAACTTGGCTCTTGGTTTGTTGCCCCTCTCTTTTGTCTGTGCTCTCACATGCTCTTACAAATGCTCCTTAAAAATGACACTTTATGCTCCCTCTGCAATGCTTTCATTTAATTATATTTCACTCATATTGACACTCTAGCTTCCATTAGGTTAGGTTGTCCACTCTGGAATGCATCCCAGCCTCATCTATGTTGTCTTCTGGGAATCTGCATGCACGTGAGTTGTCCCATTGATTTAGCAGGTTTCACTTGTTCATGGGAGATAGCCAGACACATAGCTAACAATCAGAATATATTACTAGCTAAGTAAATATTTAAAATGCAAGAGGACTTGCAAGGACCAATGATGGTATACGATGAAACAAGTTAAGATTGATCCAATTTTGTGTATCTGACATACTTAAATAAATAAAATGCTCAATTTACAGTTTCAGAATAATTTAAAGACATGCTGTTCTTTCTTAATATGCTAATATTTTCAGAGATAAATTTTTAAGAACTGCAAACAAAGGTAAGAGAACAAAATCAATTTGTCATCATTTTTGACTATTCTTGTGTTCAACATGGGGGATTATGATATAAATTAAACACTAAACTAGTTGTAATTTGCATGGACTCACAAATCCTCATATGCAGTTCACAGAGCTTTATATAGTAGCATTTCCAAAATGGGAGAATCACGCTGACTTGGTATCTAGTATGTCCCAGCGCATGGTGTGGATTTGTTCACACACTGATTCAGATGCATCTTAATCTCCTGCTCAGCCCATATGGTCACTCTATGAGCACTCAGAATAAGTCTTAGGTACACAGTCACTTATCTCTAAAATAAAAGTGTGAACGTATCAGACATGTAACTAATTCATCGCTTCGATATAGTAATTTTTGAACCTCAAATAAATAGTACAAAGCTTACTAAAGTCTATTAATTTCAAATTCCATTTAATAGCAGGATCAAAAGCTGCCTCTGCTCCCAGTGTGAGGGGCATGCATAGTGAGAGAATGAAACACTTTCACCACTGAGCTGGGGCAGGAAGCTTCTATGTGAGTAGGAGTTCAGGATCTGTTCTGTGATTTCTGTTGCTAGGCAACTGCTTCCTTTGTCTGCTTTGTTCAGAACAGTTGCTTTATTTGTACTTGGTTTAAATGATGCAGATCATAATGTGAAATGATAAAATAAAACAGGGAAATTTTTACACCAAAAATTCTTCCCAGGAATTTGTAACACTGTATGCAAACTAATGAATGTTGATACAAATAGAACTATCCCCCCCCCC
>NW_006921610.1:273881-283277 GCF_000298275.1 Orycteropus afer afer
GGGTTTGAACCGTCAGCCTTCTGGTTAGCAGTCAAGTGCCTTAGGCACTATGCTACCAGAGCTCCTAGAAGGAGAATAAAATGTATCAAATATCAACAAATAAATTAGAACTAAACGGAGCAAAATTAAGAAGTTTAAGGGATGCAGGAAAGGTCAGGCATATTTATAATCATTCTAAATTTTGAGGAATGTTGGAATACATCGTGGAATAAATGTTCCTGTAGTTCTGATTTGCACATACTGTAATAATTGAACTAAATAAACTTCTTGATTGATACTGGGGAAAAAAAAAAAACTTACCTTTAATCTAGCACATATGATAAAGTCTTTTTTTTTAATGATTCTATTTGTTTTCTTTGTTTGTTTGTTTGTTTAAAAAAAAAAACAAAAAACATTGCATCAATTTGATTCTGACTCACAACGACCACGCTTGGGTTTCCAAGACGATAAATCTTTACATAAGTACCTTGCTCTCTCTTTCTTCTATGGAGCAGCTGGTTGGTTAGAACCACCAACCTTTTGGTTAGCAGACAAATGCCTTAGACACTGCTCCACCAGAGCTCCTTGTTTTAAAGGTGGTTATTAAATAAAGCAAAATCAATGGCTATGGTCTGATCATGTTAATTGTCACTTGTCTATGTCTGGCGTGCACATTCTTTTTGTCATTAATTTTCTTTATTTTTTATTTTACCCATTAATAAATGTGAACTTTTGAGTTCATAAATTGGCTACTATGCTGTTGTTGCTGTTGCTAGGTGCCATGGAGTCAGCTCTGACTCATAGTGACCTTATATAGAACAGAATGAAACACCTCCAGGTCCTGCACCATACTCACAACCCTTGTTATGCTTGAGCCCATTATTGCAACCACTGTGTCAATCCATCTCTTTGAAGGTCCTCCAGTTCTTTGCTGACCCTCTACTTTACCAAGCATGATATACCTCTCCAAGGAATGATCCCTTCTGAAAACATGACCAAAGTAGTTGAGACTAAGTCTGGCTATTCTTGGTTCCAAGGAGCATTCTGGCTGCACTTCTTCCAGGACAGACTTGTTTGTTCTTCTGGCAGTCCAGTATTCTTTGCCAACACCACAATTCAAATAATCAACTCTTGTTTGTTCTTCTTCATTCATTGCCCAGCTTTCACATGCATGTAAGTCCACTGAAAATATCATGGCTTGAATTAGGTGGGCCATAGTCTTCAAAGTGACATCTTTGCTCTTCAGCACTGTATGAAGGTCTTTTGCACCAGACTTTCCCAGTGCAATATGATGTCTGATTTCCTAACTGCTGCTTCCATGGGTGTTGGTTGTGGATCCCAGTAAAATGAAATTCCTGACAACTTCTGTGAGACCCCCTCCCCTCCAGGTAATTATTCTTTAACTAGGAGCCAGTAGTGCCGGGGACTCCAGCACGTTCCCCATGCCTCAGGGCTTTACCTCACAGAGCCCTAAAACCCACTCCTCTTCTTTTCTACCCCCTAGCAACAACCATTCAAAGGAGAGAGGGACCTCTTTGCTTTTGTGTTACTCCACCCTGTATTTTTCCTATAAAATTGTAATTATAGTAGAGCACGGGGTCTTTTGCCCAAACTGCTGCATCGGTATAAGTGGAGACCCTAGCTCGAGCTAGCCAATAAACTTTCCTTTTGCTTTTGCATTATCATGTCAGTGGTAGCTCCCTCGCGCCAACACTTCTTTCAAGACCTGAGACCAACACTTCAATCTTTTTTCCATTTAATATGATGTTGCTTATTGGTTCAGTTGTGAGAATTTTTGTTTTCTTCATGCTGAGGTGCAATCCATACTGAAGACTGTAGTCTTTGATCATCATTTTTAAGTGCTTCAATTAAGACTCTCCAATTTCAGCAACCAATATTTTGTCATCTGCATATCACAAGTTGTTAAAGTTCATCCACCAATCCTGATGCTGCATTCTTCCTCAAATGGTTCATTTTCTCTGATTATTATTTAATCTGCATTAATTCAATGCAGATTGAGTAAGTATGATGAAAATATATAACTCTGATGTGCACCCTTCCTGATTTTAAACCATGCAGTATCCTCTTGTTCTGTTCAAATGACAGTCTCTTGGTCTAAGTACAAGTTCCTTATGAGAACAATTAAGCATTCTGCAATTCCCTTTCTTCACAAAATTTTCCATAATTTGTTATAATCCACACATTTGAATGCCTTTGCATAGTCAGTAAAATCCATGGCAGGTATATTAGTATTTTATAAATTTTAATTCATTTGATCTTCAAATTATCTTATGAAGAAAGTACTATTCTCATTATATAGATAAGAAAAGTGAACAACAGAAGTGTCATATAACTTTTCCAGGAGCAATCAACCAGTAAGTAGCAGAACTGGGACTCAAACCCACATACACATACAGAACCACTTATCTTGAATTGTGACCTTTTCTCCCCCTAACACAATTTTGTGATTGGCTACTTTCTCTGTGGATTCTCTTCTTGATTTGGATTTTCTTAAAATAACTATGTATATCAATATCTTTTATCTCAATCTTTTTTTTTTTTTTTAAGCCTTATGCACTGCATTTATAAAACATTTGGAACTCTGCATTCTGGGTACAATTAATGCTACCTAATAAATGTCCACTATTCATGTAAGTTTATGTATTTCCTACTATTGCCTAGATTATGGAGTTTTGATATGCTAGAAGTCATGAAGGATTCTCATATTTTTGCTATATACTGTAGTGCTTGTATACTTATAAATGTCTTCAAGCCTTCAGTTTCTATTATGTAGAAAGTTTTAAAATATATATGAAGAATTAAGAGCTAAACACATAGGAGCAAACTATGTGTGAAATGTAACTTGGTATTTTTATTATTGTTTTTGAGTGCAATCAAGTGACTTCTGATCATATTGCCAACATGTGTCAGAGTAGAACTAACTGATAGGATTTTCTTGTCGGTAATCTTTACAGAAACAGCATGTCATCAGGTCTTTTTCCTGCAGATTGAATGAATGGAATCAAATCACCAACTTTTTGGTTAGCAGAGTTTTGCTAACTTAAACCAAGGTCTCAAAATATTTTTTAAAATGCCATGTAATTACAAATCCTTCATTTTTGTTATTATTTATTCAATTGTAATATTACTACATTAGGAAATAGTTGGACAAATTTTGGAAGCAACAGTAAATCTAGTGTTATAGTAATGGTGGACATTTTTATACAGACTTACCTTGAAAATATTGCAAGCTCAGTTCCAGACCACTGCAATAAAGCAAATATCACAATAAAGCAAGTCATATGAGTTTTTTGCTTTCCCACTGCATATGAAAGTTATGTTTACCTATGCTATAGTCTATTCAGTTTGCAATAACATTATGGAAAGAATGAAATATCATAAGAATTACCAAAATGTGACACAGAGACATGAAGTGAGCAAATGCTGTTGGAAATATGGTGCCCATAGAATTGCTCAATACAGGATTGCCACAAAGCTGCAATTTGCAATAACCACAATATCTGAGAAGTGCAATAAAGCAAAGTACAAATAAGTGAGGTATGCCTGTATCTGTATGAACCTCAATTTTCAAAGGAGTAAAGTTTGTTCTTCAGTCTATGCAGAAGAATTATTGAAATGGACATCAAAAGTGGGAAGAACAGAGAGATTTTAGGGGACTTGTTCATATAACAACAGATAGTAACATCAATAGTGGTCTAATTTGTTTTCTTCCATATATAATTCACTTCTGATGAAACATCTCACTTTAAGTCAACATTTCTCATATTTGGGGTCCCAGGCAAATGGAGTAGAATGGAGTTTCAAGAGCATCTTGTGAACACTCGCTTCCTCACTGAACAGAAAGAGAAGACCCAGGCAAAACAAATCAAGAAATACTGGCTAGATGAGGATTCATTAAGCTTCCTTAAGGTTTGTAATGTTCAAATGTTCCCATCCAATGGTGTCTTGAGCCAAATACAGATTACTCAAATGCATGTAAAAAATTACCATTTTTAGTGTATAAACACTTTCTATATCAATAATATAACCTGCAATACATTAATTATTGAAACTATCTATTCTTTATTATCATCATTAAAGATGCAAACAAATGTATTATTCTTCCTTAAGGCTACCTCTAGTGTAATATACTTCTGGTTAGCAGTCAAATGACTTACGGACTACACCACCAGAGCTCCCTTTCTATAAGATAATCTTTTTAATTAGTGAGAAAAATTGAAGTTATCAAGGATTTCATTCTACTTGGATCAACAACACTAATATGGAAGCAACAGTCAGAAATCAAAAGACATATTTTATTGGATAAATCTGTTTCAAATGTTCTCTTTAAAATCTTAAAAAGCAGAGAGGTCACTTTGTGACTCTTTTTATCTGGGACAGTGGTGTCCCAGACCCAACCCATGATATTCTCAATCACCTCAAATGCACACAAAAAAAACGGACAATGGAAGAATAATTGACACATTTGAATTGTGTTATTTGCTGCAAATACTGAATTTACTGTGGACTACCAGAAGAATGAACAAATCTCTCAAGGAGGAAGTACAGCCAGAATGCCCTTAGAAGTGAGGATGGTGAGAACTCATCTTACTTAGAACATATCAACAGAAGTGACAAATCCCTGGAGAAAGATATCATGCTTAGCAAAATAAAGGAGCAGTGCAAGAGAGAATACCCCTTCATGCGATGTGTGGTAGTGGCTGTGACAATAGGATAATTATACATATCTATCACTGTGAGGATGGTACAGGACCAAGCAATGTTTTGTTCTGTTATAAACAGAGTCACTACACATCAGCTCCTATTTGACAACACCTAGCAAGAACATTAACAATATTTTTAATAGTGTTGATATTCTTTCAGTAACAAATTTTGTAAATATTACTTCTCATATAACTTCTCATATATTGAAATATTTCTTTCTGAAATGGACTATACATACTACTCACTTATCAATGATTTTTTAATCTGAAATTTCACATTTAAAATGATAAAAAAAAATCTACTATCTGACAACCACTTTGTGATCTAATATGGCCATGCTTAGTTTTGCATAACTCTAATATTTACTTAAAGACCTCACCTTTGAAACCTAAATGTTTTGATAAGTGAGGAATTGGTTTAAATATGTTATAAAATTCAAAAATAAAAATGAAATAGATGATAAATAAACAAATTATAATGTGGGATCTACACTAGGAAGACTTTTATGTGGGCTAACTCAAGAACTGAAAAATGAGCTCTCAAATAGTATCAGATGTAACAAAATTACCAGCCAAAGAATATAATGTGATATTCAGTGAAAAGGAGAAGTACAGATAAATTAGAGGAATGAGATTTGAAACTTCCTGTTTTTATAAAAACATTAGGGTCCTGGTTCCTAATGTGTTAGCAGATTTATTTGGCCAGGAATGTCTCACCATACCATCAAGTCATAAATTTAAATGAATGCAAGAGGCACACAGGTGTCAAAAGCATTTGAGTCAGGCTCTTTATTAATAATACCCACCCCCACTTCCTTATAGAGTTTCAAGGCTATGCAACTCTATGGAAGCAGACAGCCTCATCTTTCTCCTGCAGAGCAGCTAGTGGGTTCGAACCACTGGCCTTTTAGTTAGCAGCTGAATGCATTAAGCACTACTCCACCAAAGCTAGTATTTGCTTAAAGACCTCATCTTTGAAACTTAAAACACTTTGATAAATGAGGAATTGGTTTAAATATGTCATAAAATAAAAAAATATTAAATAGTAGAGAATGATAATTTCCTGAATAAAGATTGTTCACATTTACTATGCTCAGTTAGATATCATCTATAGTCAGCTCACTGAACACTAATTTTGAGTTCATATAGCAATATTGACAAACAGTTGATTTAAATGGTAATAACAAAAAGAAACTCCCATATAATGCTAACCTCAAGTTGGATCCAGCTCATAGCGACCCCTCCTTGGGTTTCTGAGGCAGTATCACTATAGAAGTAAATTGTCCAACCTTCCTTCTGAGGAGTGGCTGATGAGTTTGAACCACCAGCCTTTTGGTTAGCAGTCAATGCCTTAGACACTATACCACCAGAGCTCTTACATCCAAGCACCGTTGTAAGCTCTTCTATATATGTTAATTATTATAATTCTCCTAAGAAATTTATGAGACAGGTATTATTCTATACCCATTCTAAACATGTGGCACAGAGCAGGTAAATAATTGACCAAGGGGTACATAGCAATTATCACATAATCAACTAAGTGGTATAGTTAGGATTAGAACCTATGCATTCTGGCTCAAGACTCCAAGAACTTTCGTTGAACTATACTTGTTAATTTGGATTTTACATTGTTCTTTCTTTCAAAGAAATAATGAGAGTTCCTTTTAAACATATTATCAGTTTAAACATAATTTTCTCTATGTCTGGGATTTTTCTACTTTTTCTGAGAAATTCAGTTACAAAATCCAAACTTCATAGCTTGAGACTGATATTCTATAAATATATCTTGCTATCAAGAACTGAAGTCCATTAAATTTCAGACTGTCTCATCTCTTCAAGAGACAGATCCACTTTAACTCAAAAAAATATTTTTCTCTATCATCATATATCATCTTGTTAAATAAAAAATTATTTAATTTTATAAAATCAATTTTAGGAAAACAGTACCTTACATTCAAATTATAATGTTAAATAAAGGGAAAATGGAAGTAAAGCAAGAAGAAGATTATGATACAGATACTGCTGCTGTTGTATGTGCTGTCATGTCATCTCCAAGTCATAGCAACCCTCTGTACAACAGAATGAAACACTGCCCAGTCCTGTACCAGCCTTATGATCCCTATTATACCTGAGCCCATCACTGGAGCCACCGTGTCAGTCCATCTTGTTGAGAGCCTTCCCTTCTTTCGTCGACCCTCCACCTTACCAAGCATGACATGCCTCTCCAGAGAATGGTCCCTCCTGACACATGACCAAAGTAGGTGAGATGAAGTCTGGTCATTCTCGCTTCCAAGGAGCATTCTGGCTGCACTGCCTAGGACAGATTTATTAGTTTTCTTAGCAGTCCGTGGTACTTTCAGCATTCTTCTCCAACACCACAACTCAAAAGCATCAACTCTTCTTTGGTCTTCTTATTCATTGTCCAGCTCTCAAATGCATATGAGGTCATTGAAAACACAATGGCTTAGGTTAGATGCATTTTAGTTTTCAAGGGACTTTGCTCTTCAGCATTTGAAAAAGGTCGTTTGTAATAGATTTGACCAATGCAATACATCTTTTGATGTCTTGACTGCTGCTTCCATTGGTGTTGAATGTAGAACCAAGTAATATGAAGTCCTGGACAACTTCAAACCTTTCTCCATTCACCGTGACACTGCTTATTTGTCCAGTTGTGAGGATTTTTGCTTTCTTTATATTGAGGTATAATCCATAATATAGACTGCAGTCCCTAATCTTCCTCAGTAAGTGCTTCATCAGTAAGTAAAGTCATCCTCACTCCACTGCAGTAAAAAACAATATTTAAGTAAAATATATCCTCTATTTCTCAACTATATGTCCCTCTTATAATGTGAGTGACTAGATGTTTCAACAATGGAAAGTGACTATGGAAATGCAACTCCTCATGGTACCTCTCAGAATATAATCACTAATGTTTTATAAGAATTACCTTTGCTCATGCTTTAAACATTTTTGTACATTTTTGCTTAATTTCTTCATATTTTGTTTTTCCCCTTAAAAAGAGTTAGTGAGAGCTCAAGTCACTTCAAGCACCTAATGATAGAATAACTCAAGCTGTTTATTTAATCTCTGATTATTATAGACTCCCAGTTGAGGAATTAAAATGAATTACCTTTAGCCTAAACTAAAATCTGTTCTAGGTAAATAGAAATGTGCACTATACCACAACATTGTGATCTGTCTGTACCTCAGAAATCACAATGTAAGAACCAGAAAAAAATCTTAACTGGCCAAAATTTGTGCACCTACCTTAAATTGGTTAAAACTGCCAAATAATTATATTTTATGCTTGTGTCTTATATCCTATATGATTGTAAATACTTAACAAAGTAAAGATGCATTACCTATGTATATTTGTAGCTTTCAAACGGGACAAAATTGCATGTCATTTGTCATCATTTAAAACCATTGTAAGTGTTAGATAATAGTATTTTCCTCATATTAAAATGCAACATCTCCCTAATTTTAGATGGGACATTCAAATACACAGTGTGCATTTGAACTTGATACTGTTTATTGGTCCAAACTTAGGCTATGAAAATATTAAAAGTATCACATTGATACATAATAAATTCATATTAATTGAAATAGAAGAAGATAATCTTTACTATTGAAAATGATGAAATCTGAGGTTGGGTATCAAATGGAAATTTTATCCACTTTCTATAATTCACATTGTAGTTAAGGCATTTGGTTGCTAACCAGAAGTTCTTCAGTTCAAACTCCCAGCTGTGAGGTGGGAGGAAGATGAGGCAATCTACTTGTGTAAAGATTTACAGCCTTGGAAAGCCAATAAGTGTTGCTATAAGGCAGAATTGACTCGCTGACTGAGTTCTTTTGCTTCTGTATAGACATTTTCCTAACTGGGACAATTAGAATTTATATTGTCTGAGTTGTGAATTTGTAGTAATTTGATCTAGGACAAATCTTAGAATTTTATTTTGATTCAAGTGTATTCCTTGCATAGTTATACATAAAAAGCATTTAAATCTCAATTAGAAAAATTTGTTTTTAAAATACAATTTGATAGAAAGTGTGTGCCCACAAGTTGACCAATTAAACATAATTATATAGAGATGTTAGAGATAACTGGATTCCCAGTTGGAAAACCACTATTAATCTATACTATTCCTCAGTTATAACTCTGTGCCTCCAGGATTTTAAAAGCTCAATATTCTAATGATTGTGCATTAAAACCACAACCATTTGGCACACAGAGAAGTTTTAATGCATTGCAGGAAGTACTATCAACACGGCAGCAGGGGTGAGCTTTATTAAAGTAGTATTACCACCATTTGCCTATAAAATTCAAGCTGTTCTTAAACGTTAGCTCTGATGTAGTTGCTTTTGCGAACTAGAGTTTTTGAAAAATTTCACAGTGCAAGTTCTTGCCTTGGCTGTATCAGTGGATTAGTAAAAAAAAAAAAAAAGAAAAGAAAAGTAAAAGAAAAAAAACTCACTCAGTTTGAAACATCGTGATATTCTTTATGTCTATACTTTCTCATTTTTCTCTCATAAACATATGCTGCTACAGTTTAAGAAAGAACAATCAGAGAGGCGGGGCAAGATGGCGGACTAGGCAAAAGGATTGCACAGACCCTCTTCAACAAAGAAAAGGGAAACCAATTAACACAGATACAGAAGATAATCTTGGACCACTGAGCCTTGAAGGAAA
>NW_006921610.1:308768-318679 GCF_000298275.1 Orycteropus afer afer
TTTTTTGACTGCTGCTATTATGGTCATTGCTTGTGGATCCAAGTAAAATGAAATAGTTTACAACTTCATTATGTTTTCCATTTACCATGATGTTGCTTAGTGGTGCAGTTGTGGAGATTTTTGTTTTCTTTGTGATGAAGTGTAATCCTTCTTGAAGGCTTTGAACTTCATCAATAAGTGCTTTAAGTTCTCTTCACTTTCGATGAGCAAAGTTGTGTTATCTGCATATATAAGGTTGTTAATGAATCTCCTTCCAATCCAACATCCCAAAGTGTTTTGCTATTCATAGAGTCTGATTGAAATATCTACACAACCCACAAATTGAATAACTGTAGTTAAAGAATACAACATTGATGCACACCTTTTCTGATTTTAAATCACACAGTATCCCTTGTTTTATTCGTATGACTGCCTCTTGATCTACGTACAGGTTCTACATCGGTTCAGTTAAATGTTCTGGAATCCCCATTCTTTGCAATGTTATCCATAACTTGCTATGATGCACACAGTTGGATGTCTTTGCATAGTCAATACAACACAGGTAAACATCTTTCTGGATTCCCTGCTTTCAGCCAAGATCCAGCCAACATCAGCCATGATATTCCTCATTCCACATTCTATTCTGAATCCAGCTTGAATTTCTGGCAGATGTCTGTTGATATATTCCTGCAACCATTTTTTAATTATCTTCAGCAATATTTTATGTGTCTGTAATATTAAGGATATTGTCAATAAATTCTACTTTCTGTTGGATCAGCATTCTTTGGAGTGGGAACAAATATGGATCTCTCTGAGTCAGTTGTCCAGATAGCTATATTCCAAATTTCTTGGTATAAATGGGTGATTGCCTCTAGTACTGCATCTATTTGTTGCAACATATCAGTTGGTATTTCATCAATTCCTAGAGGTTTGGTTTTTGCCCACACCTTCAGTGTGGCTTAGAATTTTTTCTCCAGCAGAGTCATCAGTCTTGATCATATGCTACCTCCTGAAATGGTTGAATGTTGATCAATTCTTTTGGTATGGTGACTCTTTGTATTCCTTCCCTTTTCTTTTCATGTTCAACACTTTGCCCACTGAATTTTTCAAAATTATAACTTGAAGCTTGACCTTTTTCTTCAGTTCTTTCAGCTTAAGAAATTCTGAGAGTTATTTTCTTCCCTCTTGGTTTTCTAACTCCAGGTCTTTGAACATCTTATTAAAATATTTTATCTTCTCCAGCCTGAAAAGCCTGAAAAAGAAGAATTGATACCTTTGAATTGTGGTGTTGGAGAAAAATACTGAAAATACTATGGATTGCCAAAAGAACAAATAAATCTTTCCTAGAAGAAGTGCAGCTGGAATGCTCCTTAGAAGTGAGAATGATCAGACTTCATCTCACCTAATTTGTTCATGTTGTCTGAAGAGACCATTACCAAGAGAAAGATATGCTTGGTAAAACAGGTCAGTGAAAAGGGTGAAGCCTTTAATGAGATGGATTGACACAGTGGCTGCAATAATGAGCATAACAAGGATTATAAGGATGGAGCAGGATAGGGCAGTGTTTTTTTCTATTGTACATAATGTTATAAGGAGTCAGAGCCAACTTGATGGCACCTAACAACAACAACAACTATATCCTTATCATACACTTGGTATAGCTTGTCCATTTAATGGTAGCCATTTTGATGAATATATGATAGTTTCCTTTCACTGCTACTTTGCAATAAGATTTCTGTCTAAATTTTTGTTGTTGTTGTTCTGTGTATTCGGAATAGCTCATCCTTAGTCTTAGCAAATTTTAAACTCAGAATCTCATAATAGTTTGGGAGTATAGCCAAAATGATGGCTTAGTCACACATACCATGTCATCCTCCTATAGCAAAGAATGGAGAAACAAAATGAAACAGATGCAGATGACAATCTGAGAATCCAGAACAACAAATGGAAGGATGAAGAATCAGATTGAACACTAGAAAGGAGAAACTGAGTGAAAACAGAGAACGAAGAGATTTATGGAGCACCCTATCAGCCAGCTAGGTGCATTGTGGTCATACTGACACAAAGTGAGCAGCATTTCTAGGTGAGGAACACTGGAAGTCAACTTTATGGAATACCCAATAGGAGACAGAGATACTGTGTAGACAAACTTGGAGCAAAGCTAGGTGAGTAGAACATGAATTGGATTTAAGGAGAGAAATATAGGAGGGCAGGCAAGAGTTGTAGGGATCCAGGCAACTATAGAAAAGGGAGAGAACCAGAAAATAGGGACAGAATCACCAGCAGTGGTCCCTGATAATCTGGTTGGGAACTGCTGGCAGAATGGAGAATCTTTAGAGTGATGACTGGAGATCCCTTATCTGACCACACTTAGGACAGTCCCTTTCATGTATTTTGTCAGAGCTGGCTCCTGATCACCAGCTGCACACTGTGGGGAGTGTCTGACATACACACCATAGACTCGAGGGAATATGTTCCCCCTCCATCCTCATGTTCTCTGGGGGTACCAGAGGTGAACCCCCATCACCTCCAGTCCAACAATCCATGGCACATGCTGTTGGACCTGTGACCAGAGAAAATAATTGAAGATTTATGGACAGAAAAACCCCTTAATATCATGAAAGATGAGTAAGTTTCCATCCAAGAAGCTCAAGAAACCTCATGCAAGAGAGACCAAAAAGAAAGTCCCAATACTTATCACAATTAAGCTTTCCAAAAACAAAGACAAAGAAACAAAGAAGAGCAGATCATGAAAAATGAAGTATCATCTAGAAAGGGTCAAGAGTAAAACTAAACTCTGATTTCTCAACAGAATCCATGAAGGCAAGAAGACATTGGGAAGACATATATAAAACTCTGAAATAAGAGAATTGTCAGTTAAGAATCATATATCCCGAAAGACTTGTCTTTCAAATAAAGTGAAACTAAGATATTCCAAGACAAACAAAAATTAAGGGAATTTGTAAAAAAAATCAGACCAACCTTACAAGAAATATTAGTGAGAGTCCTTCAGACTTACAACAAATGCTATCAGAAAACAACCTGAGATTAAGATACATGACTGTATCATCCAGCTACCAGCCCAGATAAAGAATTCTGAAAAGTAAAATAAAGCCAGAAAGTTGAAAACTAAGAACCAGAGATGTCAACCTATAGATGATGAAAATAAAAAGGGGGAATAAACTGTGTAGCTATAGAACTTCCAAATGGAAAGGAAATCAAGGAGATAGCAAGAAATAGAGTTTTAAATTTCTAAGTAACCACTTGAAAATTAATAAATCTGCTCACCAAAATAAAGAAGAAAATAAAAAAAAGACTCCATAAACCCAAAGTTAAAAACAATGAAGGATACAAAAAGAAAGTCCATACACCAAAATAACTCAACACAGAAAATTAAGCAGGACAAAAAAAAAAAATTAACACAACACACACACAAACTTCATAACAAAATGATGACAGTAATTTATACCTATCAATTAATTCATTGAATTTAATTTAAATGTACCAGTCAAAAGAAAGACAGTGGAAAATGGATTAAAAAACATGAACTATCTGTATTTTGATTACAAGAAAAAAACATGGACACAAAGACATAA
Source organism: Orycteropus afer afer (assembly GCF_000298275.1). Classification (NCBI taxonomy): domain Eukaryota; kingdom Metazoa; phylum Chordata; class Mammalia; order Tubulidentata; family Orycteropodidae; genus Orycteropus; species Orycteropus afer. Next base: position 312,344 of record NW_006921610.1, read on the forward strand.
AGTGTTTAAAAATTAAAGGTTAGAAAAAAATATAGCAAGCAGACAGTAACCTGTATGGGGCACAACTTTAAAGCTCCCCAAAATGACTCTCAGTCTCTATCTTGTCTGGTCAACAGAGAAATGTGTTAACTCACTCCCCTTCCCCTCCTCAAGAACAGTGAGGCACTTCTTTAGAATGGTTACAACCCATTAAACTGCTGAAGGCACCATCTTATGAGAGTGTAGCACAGGTGGTGGTCACAAGATGCTGCCCAGGGCCCCTATCAGCCTGAGCCCAGCATCATCCTCTCTGGAAACAGATATGCAGCCACCATCCCCTGACCCAGGCTTAAATATCCCTGGAAAGTGGGAAGAGGTCAGCAGTTACTTGGACTCAGATCAACCTATAGTCTGCAGACATATGTAAGCTTCCTCCCTGTTCTTATATTGTACATTCGCTGCTTTACTCTACTCTCATTTTCTTTATAATGAATTTCCTATGTCTCTGAGCACTCATCTGGGTAAATTTTTCAGTCTTCTCATACTTACTCAAGAGTAGGTCTTAGCCTCCCTTGGTAGTTCCTAAAATATAACCAAAAAAGAACATGAGTGGCAATAATAATCTCTAGTTAAATAGACTTTAAATCAAAATCTAGTGTAAGAGACAAAAAATAGACATTATATGATGAGTAAAGTGTCAATCCACCAACCACACAAAATAATGATGAATATTTACATACCAAATAACACAGCTCCAAAACAGATGACACAAATTCTAACAGCACTGGAAATAACTGACAGTTCTACAATAACAGTAAGAGCCATTAGTATGACACTTTGGATGAACTAGAAAGAAAATCAGCAAAGATACAGAAGATCAAAATAACACAATCAGCCAACTTGACCCCATAGATATGTGTCTACTCCTCACTTATTGACTATCTCATTATCCAACACTTCACATTTATGAAAAAAGTTAAAAAAAAAAATTACTGACTCTTTTGCACATTAATCTGTACTGATATACAGATTAATGCTGGCTGTAATGGTTAAGGTTTTTTTGTCAATTCTCACTGTGGTTTGACAGTCATGTGATGATGTGATTTGTTGTTTTTGTTAGGTGTCATTGAGTCAGTTCTGACTCATAGTGACTCTATCTACAACAGAAAGAAACACTGCCTAGCACTGCACCATCCTCACAATCGGGCCTATAGCTATAGTCAATTTGTCAGACCATCTTGTTGAGGGTCTTCCCCTTTTTCACTGACACTCACTTTCACATTTTATAATGCCCTTCTCCAGGGACCAGCCCCTCCTGAAAACCTGTCCCAAGTAGGTGATACTAAGTATAACCATCCTTGCTTCTAAGGAAAATCTGGCTATACTTCTTATAGGACAGATATGTTCATTCTTCTGGAAGCCCATGGTATTTTCAGTATTCTCTGCCAACATCACAATTCAAAAGCATTAATTCTTCTTTAGTCTTCCTTATTCATTGTCCACATTCCACATGTATATGAGGCAATTGGAAATACCACGGCTTGAGTCAGGTGCACTTTAGTCTTCAAAGTGACACCTTTGCTCCTTAACACTTTGAAGAAGACTTTTGCAGCAGATTTGCCCAATGCAGTAAGCCACTTGATTTCTTGACTGCTACTTCCATGAGTGTTGATTGTGGATTCAAGTAAAATGAAATCCCTGACAATGTCAATCTTTTCTCCATTTATCATGATGTTGTATATTGGCCCAGTTGTGAGGATTTTTGTTTTCTTTATGTTGAGGTTTAATCCATACTGAAGACTGTAGTCTTTGATCTTCATCAGTAAGTGCTTCAAGTTAATTGCACTTTCAGGAAGCAAGGTTTGTGATCTATAAATGAGTCTTTCTCAAATCCTGATGTAGATTGGGATATAGAGCACATAAAAATCTTGTATATTTCTGGAAGGAGTTTAATTGATTTAATCCCTTGGAAACTTGTTTGGGAGTACCTACATACATACATACATACAACGTATGGTCCATCAGTTGCATTCCTGACTAGCCCCACACAATTTTATGTGTCCAATAAAAGACATGAGCAAGCTTATTTGTAGCAGGTTCATCAATAAAAATTGAAAACTAGAAATCAATTAATTGTTCATCAATCATACATTGGATGGCATGGAATGAAATACTATACAGCAATTGAAAAACGTAGGAAAAAAAAACTATTATTGTGTGCAATGTAGATGAATAATCTCACAAATTGAACACTGAATGAAATGTCAGACAAAAATATTTTCATATTTTGTTTTCATTTATATTAAGTTCAAGAACAGGAAAACAAATACCTGGTTTTAGTACTCCAAATGATGGTTACCTGAGGAGGCGGGCAAAGATGGCTATTGACTGTAGGAAGCATAAAGGAAATTTCCTTGGGTGCTAATGTATTCTATGTCTTGATCTGAATGACATTTAATTGGGTGCATCTATATGTAAAAGTACATCAGGCCACACACTTATAAATTATATTCATAGTTATGCTTCAAAAAAAAGTAAAAGAGCAATGTCAGAAATAAAGAGACAAAAATAGAAGTAGTAGTTATAAGAAAGTTCTAAGAAATATATTAAAAGTTAACTTGGAAAAAGGATAACATTCTAGGAAAATATATATTTTCAAAATTAAATCAAGAGGATATTTAATCAATACAAGTAATTAGTGAAAGAAATGATGTTTAAGGATTGGAAGGACAAAGTTAATTGATTACTCACAGTTTATATATTTTCATATGTAGAAAAACCAAAATTTCAACAAAATTATTAAAACTCATGATAAGCTTCAGCAATATTGTCAATTATAAAATCTATATATAAGTATTAATATAATTTCATACATCAGGAACAAAAAGCTAGACTATATAATTTTTAAAATTCTGTTCTAAACATCTAAATGCCTATATCTAGAAATAAGAACATCAAATACTTCCTAATATCATAAAGTATATTGATAAAACATTACTAAAGGGCATGAAAAAAAGACTTAAATAAAGGATGAGAAATACCCTGTTGTGATATGGAAAAATCTAACATTTCAGAGATAATTTCACAATTAATTTACACATTTAATACAGTTTCAATAAGAAAAAGAAAAAAAAAAAAAACAGAATTCTCAACAGAATTTTTCATGAAACTTACCAAACTATCTAGAAGGCATGTAAAAGAATTCAGCAGTAGCTAAGACAATTTTGAATAAATATAAAGATTAGGATTTTTTTCAGTGAGATTTTAAGATTTATTGATTAATCCAAAGAATGTGGTTTGAGATTTGTATCTAGTTATTGGCTATTTTTAAAAAAATGTGGTTTGAGAATTATGTTAATCAAATATATGCTACAGAACAGAGAGAATACAAAGACACAAAAAATTCATGGCAATGTGTCATAAACAGACCCATGAATATTTTGCACAGTTGTTTTTGGCAGAAGAAGTGCTATGCATCAGCAAGGAAAGGATGCATTTTCCCTATAAATGCTGATAGGACAACTGGCTGTCCATATGGAGAAGGAAAAATTAGATGCCTACCTCATGCCATACACCAAAATAAATTACAGATGGGTTAAATACCTATAGGTAAAAAGCAAAACATTGAAAAATTTACAAGAAAGTATATGGAAGTATTTTTATGACATCAATTCAGGGAGATTGTTTTGAACAAGTCAAACAAATATATCCCTATAAAGTTAAAAGAAAATCCACAGACCAAAAAAGATATTTGCAATGCATATAACTAACACATTTCTAGTAGCCATTCTCCTTGTAGCAACATTTACAATAGTTACACAAGGAAAATTGTAAAGAATGTTAGGTTTACAAATGTTTGAATTCGTGAAAATTAGTAAAATTTAGAAATTTTATTTATACACACACATATATACATATACACACACATATATACATATACACACACATATATACATATACACAAAAATGTACATATATAGACAGGCCTGTGTTCCTCTGCTTAAACACATAGGGGGATAAAAAAAAAACTCACTGCCCTCAAGTCAGTTCGACTCATAGAGACCCCTCTGTGGGTCTCCAAGGCGGCATCTCTAAAGAAGTAGATTGCCCAGTCTTCCTTCCAAGGAAAGGCTGGTGGGTGGGTTTGAATGGCCAGCCTTCTGGTTAGCAGTCAAATGCCTTAGGCACTATGACACCAGAGCTCCACAGGACACACACACATATATTTTTATGCCCATTCCAAAAAAAGTTGATCTAACAAAATGAAGAAATTATAGACAATATTATTAATATCACACACTAGTAAAATTTTACTAAAGATAATTAAAAATGGTTGCAGCAGTACATTGATAGGTAACTGCCAGAAATACAAGCCAGATTCCGAAAAAAGAAACATGGAATGAAAGATATCATTGCTGATTTCAGATGGACCTTGGCTGAAAGATGAGAATATCAGAAAGATATTTTCCTGTTTTATTATTATGCAAAGGCATTCACCTATGTGAACATTACAAATTGTGAATAACATTTAAAAGGATAGGAATTCCAGAATACTTAATTGTGCTCATGAGGAACCCAAGAGACAGTTGTTGGAACAGAAAAAGGGGATACTGCATGAAAATTTCAAAGGGCAGCTCAAGATGACAAAGTAAAATATTGTAATAGGATGTGCAAAGACCTGGATTTAGAATATCAAAAAAGTAAGAACACGAACAGAATTTTTCAAGCCCCTAGAACCAGAAAAAAATAAAAAGAATCAAACAACAAAAAAAAGCCTTAAACCAAACACCAAACTCACTGCCGTGGAGTCGAATCACACTCATAGCAATCCCTCCTTGGGTTTCCTATGCAGTATCACTACAGAAGTAGATTGCCCAATCTTCCTTTGGAGGAGTGGCTGGTGGTTTGAAGGACTGGAAGGCAATGGTGGTGGTGCAGTGCCTAAGGCATTTGGCTGCTAACCAGAAGATAAGGGGTTCAAGGAGCTTTGATGGTGCAGGACCTAAGGCCTTGGACTGCTAACTAGAAGGTTGGCAGTTCAAACCCACAACTGCTCAACCGCTCCACCAAAGGAAAATAGGTCAATCTACTTTAGTGAAGATTTACCTCCTTGGAAACCCAATGGAAGTCACTATGAGTCTGAATCCACTTTATGGCAGTGAGAGTTATTTTTTTCCCCCTCAGTTTGAGTAGCTGCAATGAAGGCATTAGTGAAAAACAAGCCTCTAGGAATTGACAGAATACCAACTGAGATTTTTCAACAATCAGATGCAGTCCTGGAAACACTCACATGTTTATGCCAAGAAATTTGCCCAACTTACTGTCCAATTTACTAGAAGAAATCCATATTTGCACCTATCCCAAATAAAGGTGATCTAACAGAATTTGGAAATTACTGGACAGTGTCATTAGTATCACAGACAAGTAAAATTTTGCTGAAAATAATTCAATAATGATTGCAGAACAATATAGACAAGGAACTGCCCTAAATTCAAGCTGGGTTCAGAAAAGGATGTGGCATGAGGGATGTCAGATGGATCTTGGCTGAAAGCAGAGAATACCAGAAAGATGTTTACCTGGGTTAATTGACTATCCAAAGGCCTTAAAATTTTGGATCATAACAAATTATAGATAAGGTTGCAAAGAGTGGGAATACCAGAACATTTAAATGTATTCATGAGAAACTTGAACCTAAAACAAGAGGCAGTCATTTGAACAGAACAAGGGAATACTGCATGGTTTAAAATCAGGAAAGTTATGTGTCAGGATTGTATCTTTTTACCATACTTATTCAATCTGTATACTGAACAAATAATCCCAGAACTGGACTACAGGAAGAAAAATGTGGCATCAGGATTAGAGCAAGACTCATTAACCTGTGATATGCAGATGACACAACCTTGCTTGCTGAAAATAATGAAGACTTAAAGTATTAACTGATAAAGATCAAAGACTATAGTATTCAGCATGGATTACATCTCAATGTAAAGAAAACAAAAAGCCTCACAACTAGACCAATAAGCAATATGATAAACAGAGAAAAGACAGAAGTTGTCAAGGATTTCATTTTACTTGGATTCATAAGCAATGCCTATGGAAACAGCAGTCAAGAAATCAAAGGACATACCTGCATTAGGTAAATCTGCTGCAAAAGACCTCCTTAAAACATTCAAGAGCAAAGATGTCACTTTGAAGACTAAGCTGTGCCTGATCCAAGACTTGGTATTCTCAATTGCCTCATATGCCTGTGAAAGCTGGACAAGGAGACAATGTTTCCCTCTGTTTGTGGGGTCGCTATGAGTTGATGGCATCTAACAACAACAATATTATATGTGTGTATATATATATATATATATA
>NW_006921610.1:318779-330540 GCF_000298275.1 Orycteropus afer afer
AAAATCATGGAAAATGAAAAATTCAAAATGCTATTGGGTAAACATTCTATAAAGAAATTAATATTACATGAGAGGAGAAAATGCTTCACTAGAAGAAAAAATTTAATTCATGAGTGTGTGTATATATATATATATTTGCAATAAAACTATAAAATGGAATACTGTATGAATTAACCATAACTTATTGTTATACATTCCATGATCTGAAAGGACCATTACTAAATACAAAAATTAAAGGGTAATTGAGCAGTAGAGGGAAAAGAGTAGATTTCAAATGTATGTGTAAAATTCTACTTCTTTCGTGAAAAAATACGAAGCAAAATTTTATATTAACATTCATCATTTATAAATCTTATTTGGGATTTTTTTCCTGTTTTATTCTTTATTATTACTATGATTTTTAATTTCCAAAGTAACAAAATAAAAGAACTTTGATCCATGCTGAATTCATAATAAATATCCCTTTACCTGTTAAATATAGTAGTTTCTGTTTTAATCAACAATTACACATAAAATTCTGCCCTGTGCAACTTGATTTGGAAGAATGAATATTACATATGAAATATTATCTACATTCTCAATCAATGCTCTATTCTTACTGCCGTTGAGTTGGACCCGACTCATAGTGATCCCTCCTTGGGTTTCTGAGGCAGTATCACTACAGAAGTAGATTGCCCAGCCTTCCTTCCGAGGAGTGGCTGGTGGGTTTGAATTGGCAGCCTCTGGTTAGCAGTCAAATGCCTTAGGCACTGCACACCAGAGCTCTTAATGCTCTATTATTATGTGATAAATGGTAAAGCAAAAAAAAAAAAAAAAATGTAATAAGACTGAAGGAACAGATAATAAATGAAGACAATGAATATATAAAGAATTCCATGACTTCAAATGGGTCTCAAAAGTGTATATATAGAATTTGGAAAAAATAAACAGTGTAATACAAGTAAAAGAAACAAGTCAGTAAAAGTGAACTTTACTTGGGTGTGTTTAAGAGTGAATGAGGAGCTGGATCTGAGCAGTGTAGATTCAATATTCTGGGGCAAAATAAGAGAAAGTCAAGAATGTCGTAAATGGTGTTAGTTTATGAAGGAGTCCCTGGGTGGTGTGAATGGTTAACATACTTGATTGCTAACAAAAAGTTTGGAGTTCACATTCACCTAGAGGTGTCCTGGAAGAAAGACCTGGTGATCTATTTCCAAAATATCACCTACTGAAAATCTTGTGGAGCACATTCCTACTCTGATACAGTGAGATTCATCATAAGTTGGAATCCACTCATAGAAATTTATTTATTTTGTTGCCATAATGAAGAATGGCAAAGCCCTGACTTCCTACATGGGAGAAATAAAAAAATTCATATTTGAAAACTAAAGAAAGAAAAGTGTTTTTAGCATAAAAGATAAGAAAGAGAATGGTAAATCTATCCAACTACAGAGAGTCAACACATTCTGTAATATCTGATTCAACGTATCAATCCTTGCCGAAAAAAAAATCAGCATAAAGATGATCTTAAATATGCATCTTCCTATACATCAGTGAACGGATTGGTTTCTTTAGTGCTTAAAGATTATAAATATTCTTAACTCCAAATAGCCCTTAAGTATTTAACTTTGATAAAATTAAATTCCATATTTTCAAAAGAAAAAAATGAAAATTATTTCAATACATATTGTGTTATTTTCTTGGCTTTAACATCATCTCAGTACTTTCCACATGTATTTGCAGAGAATTTTTTTTTAACCTTATTTTTGATGTCAGTATATATAAAAACAAAATCAAACCAGTTGCTGTCCAATAGATTCTTTATATATGTAGTGGAGCTAATATTAAAAATTTAAAGAATTCATTATCTTAACACCTCAATGACCTACACCTAGCCTCCTTCTTATTAAAAGGAAAACAAACAAAAGAAACCTGTTTATTCACATGTATTTACTCAGGCTGATCTAGATTTTAATGTAGATAAAGCCTGAATCTTGCACAATGGAAAATAATATTAAATTAAATTAAATTAAATTTTAGAACAAATGTTTAGTTGATTTCTTAAAAAATCATTCCATTCTGAATTTGAGGTTTAAGTAAGAGATGTTAGAATGCTGACTATTTTATTGCACAAATTGAAAAGGGAGTCTAAAACTAGAAAATATTATAGGATTAATGTTGAGAATCCTTATAATAGAATGCAAATGATGGTTCAAAATTCAAATAAAAATATGTATGCAATACTACCCCAAAGCAAAAATTAAGGCAGTGATTGTTCTTGACACTATATTAAGCCTGGACAATAATCAAGTGTCTTCACTTATAATGGCATCTGTTATTTTGTGTATTCCCAAAGGGTAGGAATTATACTATCTATTTTCAGAATTCTTCTGAAGTCTAAAGTACCAGGCCATAATCATAAATATGCAGTAAGAAAGGTTACACACATTCCAAACAGTGATGAGAAAAAACTTTCTCAATTTTATGAGTTGTTGTTAGGTCCCATACAGTCAATGAAACACTGCTCAGTCTTGCATCATCCTCTCAATTGTTGCCATGTTTAAGATCATTGTTGCAGCTACTTTGTCAATTTATCTCAGTGAGAGTCTCCATCTTTTCTGTGATTCCTTAATTAACCAAGCAGGATGTTCTTCTCCAGAAATAGTTCCTCCTGATAACCTGTCCAAAGTACCTGAGACATTGTCTCACCATCCTCACTTCTAGGAGCATTCCTGCCATACTTCTAGAAGCGCTCTGGCCATACTTCTTCCAGGACAGATTTGTGGTATATTCTTAGCCAACACCATCAGTCAAATGCATCAATTCTTCTTCAGTCTTTCTTATTCATTGTCCAGTTGTCGCATGCATATGAAGGAACTGAAAACACCTGGTTTAGATCAGGAGCACCTTAGTCTTCAAAGAGATATATTTGCTACTTAACACTTGAAAGAGGTCGTCCCCACCCCCCCCCCAGTGCAATACATCATTTGATTTCTTGACTGCTGCTTCCATGGCATTGATTGTGGATCCAAGTAAAATGAAGTCCTTGACAACTTCAATCTTTTCTCCATTTATCATGATGTTGCTCACTGGTTCAGTGTGAGACTATTTCTTTTCTTTTTTTTTCTTTTTCCATCCTTTTTGCACACTCTTTGTTTTATTTTGCATACTGCAGGTTGTTAATGAGTCTCCAATCCTGATGCCATGTTCTTTTCCATGTAATCCAGCTTCTCGGATTATTTGCTCAGCATACACTTTGAGAAAGTATGGTGAAAGATACAACCCTGATGCACACCTTTCCTGAATTTAAACCTCTCAGTATCCCCTATTCTGTTTGAATGACTACCCCTTGATCTTTATACAGTGGTTTTCCATGAGCACAATTAAGTATTTTGGAATTCCCATTCTTCTTGATATTATCCACAATTTCTTATGATCTATATACTCAGATGCCTTTGAATAGTCAGACTTTGTTTTCAGTTAGAAAGATTGACACAGTGGCTACAACAATGGGATCAAACATAGCAACAATTGTAAGGATGGCATAGGAACAGGTAGTGCTTTGTTCTGTTGTATTATAAGTCACTATAAGTCAGAACCATCTCAAAGGCACCTAACAATAACAAACCTCTTTCCAATGGTCTCTATTTTCAGGTAGGATCTATCTGATTGCATCAGTGATATCACTTGTTCCACATTCTCTTTTGAATTTGGCTTGAATTTCTGACAGTTCCCTGTTGATGGATTTTGTAACCATTTTAAGATTATGTTTAGAAAAACTTCACTTTTGTGTGCTATTAATTACATTATTTGATAATTTCTGCATTCTGTTGGATTACCTTTTTCTTTTCTTTTTTTTTGAAATGGGCACATTTATGAATCTCTTCCAGTCAGTTAGTCAGGTATCTGTCTTCCACATGTCTTGGCATAGATGAACGAGTGCTCCTTCCAGAGTTGTAACCATTCTTTGAAGCATCTCAGTTGGAATTCCACAAATTCCTGGAACCTTGTTTCTCACCAATACTTTCAATGCAGCTTGTACTTTTTCTTTGTGTACCATTAATTGATCATATATTGTTGTTGTTGTTGTTGTTTGCCGTGGAGTTGGCCCCGACTCATAGCGACCCCTCCTTGGGTTTCTGAGGCAGTATCACTATGGAAGTAGGATTGCCCAACCTTCCTTCCGAGGAGTGGCTGGTGGGTTTGAACCGCCAGCCTTCTGGTTAGCAGTCAAGTGCTTTAGCCACTATGCTACCAGAGCTCCTGATCATATATTATCTCCTGAAATGATTTAATGTCAACCAATTTTTGTTGATAAAGTAACTGTGTACTTCTTCCATCTTCTTTGATGTTTTTTGCTTTGTTCAATTTATTGCCTATAAAATCCTTCAATATTATTGCCCAAGGCTTAATTTTTTCTTCAGTTATTTCAGCTGTTGGTTTTCTAAATCTAGGTCTTTGCACATTTTGTTGTAATACTTTACTTTGTTTTTTCAAGCTGCCCTTTGAAATCTTCTGCTCAGTCCTTTTTCTTCATCATTGTTTCTGTTCACTGAAGGTGTTCAATATTCAAAGTCATGTTTCAAAGTCTCTTCTGAGATCTGTTTTGGTCTTGTCTTTCTATTCTGTCTTTTTAAAGAACTCTTACATTCTTCATCTATGACATACTTGATGTCATCCCACGACTTGTCTGGTCTTTGTTCATTAATGTTCAATGCATCAACCAATTCTTGAGATGATCTCTAAAGTCAGGTGGGATATAGTCATGGTTGTACTTTTGTTCTTGTGAACTTGTTTTAATTTTTCTTCAGCTTCAAGTTGAACTTGCATATAAGCAACTTATGATCTGTTCTGAAGTTGGTCCCCAGCCGTTTCCTCACTAGTGATATTGAACTTCTCATTGTCTCTTTTGACAGAGGTAGTTAGTTGATTTGATTCCCATGTATGCCATCTGACAAAGTCCACATGCATGTCTATGTTGTTGAAAAAGGTATTTTCAATGAATAAGTTATTCATCTTGCAAAATTCTACCTAGTGATCAAGACCATATTTTCCAACTGCCAATTCTTCTTGTTTTCAACTTTCACTTTGCAATCACAAGAAATTATCAATGAATTTAGATTGAATATTTGATCAATTTCAGAATGCAGAAGTTGGAAAATATCTTCACTTTCTTCATCTTTGGCCTTAGCTGTTGGTGCTTAAATTTGAAAATTCAAATTAACTGGTATTCCTGTAGGTATATGGATATTATCCTATCACTGACAGCATTGCTTGTACTTCAGGATAAATCTTGTATTTTTTTTTTTTTTTTTAAAGAGAAACTTTTTATTGTGATTTGGGTGAAAATTTCCAAAGCAGATTCTTTTCACATTCAACAGTTCATACACATTTTGTTTTGTGACACTGATTACAATTCCCACAGTGTAACACCTCTCCTCTCACTTGCTCTCTGTGAGTACTCTTTCCTTGTTTCCTTGCTTGTACATTCCTGTCTCCCTACTTTTCTCCCTGTGCAAATGCTACCCTTCTGATCTCCCATGATTGATTTTTCTAAGGAATGCATTTCCCTGGTGTAGCTGTTTGACTCTTAGGCCTGTCTATTGTTTGGCTGAGAGCTAAGCCATGGGAGTGAGTTCAATTCCAGACCAGAAGGGTGATTCAGGGCTATAGTCTCAGGGGTTTCACCACTCTCTATCTGACCAGTAAACCTTGTCTTTTTATGTTTTTTAGTTTTGTTGCACAGTTTTTTTGCACACTCTATCCAAGATCTCCAAATTTGCTCCCTTTCAAAGTGATGGGTATTGGTAGCTAGACACCATCTAGTTCTTATGGTCTCAGGATCACATATGCTGAGGTTCTCATGGTCCATTACTTTCTTGGACTAACTCTCCCTATATCTTTGTTTTTCTTCATTCTTATCTGCTCTGGATGAGAAGAGACCAGTGGTTGCATCTCTAATGGTCACTCACAAGTTTTGGCCACTACAATAAGATGCAGAAAAATATTTTTGTGTACTATGTTGTGACAATTAAGCTTAAAGTCTCCAATGACCATGGTCCCAAGCCCACAGACCCAGTGACTTACTCCCTCAAAGTGCTTGGTTGTGGCTAAGAAGTTATCCTAAATTTTGCCTCCTGTTAGATTTATACTGCACATGGACATTTTCATAGCATGACAAACACATATGTAGGATTATCATCCATCAAACCTATATATGGTCATGGGTATATTCTTGTTGACTTACCCATATCTGGTTTCTTGCCTGTCTACCTATGTATCCACCAGTGTTTACTATTATAGATATGCACTATTGCAGATGAAATAGTATTTACCTTTATTTTCTGTATGTATTTTGCATCATGAAATGTTCTTTTTGATTATTAATATGATGCCATTCTTCTTCAATTTGTCATTGTTGGCATAGTAGGCTATATGATGGTCCAATTCAAAATGGCCTATGTCAGTCCACTTCAGCCACTAATGACTAGAGTATCTATCTTAAAAATGTTCTATTTAATTTTTGACATATCCTAATTCTCCTGGTTTCATACTCCATACATTCCACATTTCCGTTATTAATGGATGTTTGCAGCTGGTTCTTCTCATTTTGAACCAGGGCACATTAACAAATGAGGTTCCCAAATGCTTTGCTCTATCCATTTCATTAAGGTCAACTGTACTTAGAGTCAACTGTCAATTGTTCTTCTCCAATTGTATTTTGAGTGATTTCTAATTTGAGGGGTTTATCTTATGACACTATGTCAGACAATGTTCTGCTGCTATTAACAAGCTTTTTTTTCCTGGCCAATTATTTTAGAAACAGATCTTCAAGTCCTTCTTCCTAGTCTGTCTAGTTCAGAAGCTCCACTGAAACCTGTCTACCATGGTTATCCCTGATGGTATTTGAAATACTAGTGGCATAGTTTCCAGCATCACAGTCATCACAGTATGACATAATAACAGATTAGAGGTGGAATTTTATGAGAACCATGGCTATTTTAACTAAATGCACTTTAAGTAATATGTTTTGGGATATAGTTTACCTACAGCAAAACATACCCTTATTTAAGTGTTCAGGTTGATGAGTTTTGTCAAACATTTACAGTAGTGCCACCATACCAGAAGGAGTTCTGCTGATATAGTGGCTAAGACATCTGGCTGCTAACCAGAGGGTTAGCAGTTTGGACGCACTAGCCACTCCAGGGGAGAAAAACAAGGTAGCAGTTTTGGAAACCCTACAGGATCACTATGAGTCAGATTCAACTCCATGGCAGTGAGTTTTAGTTTAATCTTACCAAAATGAAGTTATATTTTCATCATCCCCAAAAGATCATAATTACCTTTGTCCACAAACCTTTCCACCCATTCCCAGCCCCTGGAAATCACACATCTTTTTAAGCCTTCATAGTTTTGTCTTGTTCATAAAGTTATATAAATGCCATCAAAAAATATGCAGCCATGGCGGTACAGTAAAGAAATGCTCACATGCTAAAAGAAAGGTTAATGGTTTCAACCCATGAGCCGTTACATGGTAGAAAGTTACAGCAATCTGTTTCCATAAAGATTACAGGCTTAGAAATCCTATGAAATAATTCTACTCTGCCTTATAGGGTTGCTCTGAGTTATAATCAACCTGATGACAGTAGATATGGTTTGGTTTTGTTCTTTCACTTAGCATAATGTTTCAGTGATGCACAGTATTGTTGTCATCACATATATGATATATTGATATATGTATAAATGACACACACACACACACACACACATATATATATATATATTTTTTTTTTTTTCCTGGTTACCCAGTGATGCTCTGATAGGAATATACCACAAATGGGATGGCCTTAACAAACAGGACTTTATTCTTACAATTTGGAGGCTTTAAGTCCAAGTTCAAAGTGCCAGGCTCTAGGGGCTGTGTGAAAGCCCCTCAGTATTGGGGTCCAGCTCTGCTTCTTGCTCCCAGCCCACTGGAGCTAGAGGCATTTCTTCACTCAGATAGGTGTTGGCTGCTGAGGCTGAGAAGCCCCAAGTTTGACAAGTAAAAAGGAATAGTCTTGATGTTACTAAAAGACACAGCAGGCCATTAACTTAAGTCCATTGTAAGTCCCAAGGTCGGCACAGCATTGAAGGCTGCTGAGCAATGACACAGCTACATGCAGGGTCCAAGCATGCCATAGGCTAGAAACCATTCCCAAGACTTCTCCTTATATACAGGAAGCAGACTACATTCCCTAAGGCAGCTACTCAGCTGCTTGTGGTAGATCTCACCATGGAGTTGATTGCCAGACTCATTATGAGGAATAACTACCACCAGCTGCCCAGCCATTCATCTAGGCCCACCGAAGTTGACACACAAACATATACAGGTACATATAGCTCATTCCAGATAATTGATGAGAATTATTCCATTGTACAGAAGAATCATAATTTATTTATCCATTCAAATGTGGATGGACATTTGGATTGTTTTTAGTTTTTGGCAGTTATGAATGTACATTGTGCACAATCTTTATGTGGACATGTGTTTTTATTTCTCTTAGATAAATATCTAGAAGTGGGACTGTTTCATATGTTAAGTGGATAGCTAATGTTATAAAAACTTGGTAAACTGTTTTTCAAAGTAGTTTTATCATAATGAATTCAAAAAACAATGTAGGAGAGTTCCATTTGTTCATCCTCACAGAAGTTGCAATTACCAACATTTACAAATTTAGTCATTCTAGCAGATGTGCAGAGATATCTCATTATAAATTGAATGTGTATCACCTTCAGGAATGATGATGTTGAGCATCTTTTCATGAATTTATTTGCTGTCTATATGTACTCTTCTGTTCACATCTTTGGCCCTATAATTTATTAGGGCATTGTTCTTCTTATTGTTAAAGTATAAGTGTTCTTCATATAATCTGTCCATAATTTCTTTATCAGATATACATTTTACAAGTATTTTCTGTGAGTCTGTGTTTACATTTTTAGTTTTTAACAATGAGTTTTGAAGAACAAACACTTTTACTTTTCATCAAGTCTACTTTATCATTTTCTTCCTTTTTTTTTTTTTGTTATGAGTCACATTATTTGGAATATATATAACAAATCTTTACAGGTTTCCCAGGACTCTGCATTTGCCAGGCTTTCTGAATGAATAATGCTTTGTAGATGAGCCATCTTGATGGTCATTTGTCAATTTTTTTTCTTCAAAGTGAGTGCCACTTTGGAGACCATTGCTGGTATGAAGAGTTCCAGGAATGTCTGTGGAGGACAGAACCAACCTCAGTAACAACCCTCAGACAGTAATGGACTTGGATGGAATATCACTAATCAGAGATACTCTGGAGTGAGCCAGTCATTCAGTTCCTTCAATTTTACACATGGGATAGCAGCAGAGATAAAGGGAAGTCATCATTTAGTTCTTTTGAATATCTATCTTCAGATAGATGGAACTGTGAGTTTGGATTGTCTCAGAGCCCATTTACTTTGATTAGCCCTAATGAGTAGAAAGACAAAAACAACTTTTTGAAGGAACTGTAAAAAATATAAAGAATGGAGAATAGTCAGGGCACTGGATATATTCTTTTTATTCAGCAATGAGAAATAAACCTAGTATTTTAGATATTTATTGTTATGGAATTCCTGACAAAGGCTTCAAAAAGTAATACAAGCATACCTTGAAGATATTTCTGGTTCAATTTCAAAACACTGCAATCAGGTGAATATCTCAATAAATGAGTCACATGAATTTTTAGTTTTCTAGTGTGCATGAAAGTTATGTTTACACTATAGGTGCTCTGGTGGTGTAGTGCCTAAGGCTTTTGACTGCTAACCAGAAGGCTGTCTGTTCAAACTCAGCAGCTACTCCTCAGAAGGAAGACTGGGCAATCTACTTCTGTATAAATACCACCTCAGAAATCTAAGGAGGGTTCGCTATGAGTTGGAATTGAATCGATGGCAGTGAGTATGGAGTGACAGTTTATTAAGTGTGCAATAGAATTAAGAAAAATTTGAAATATTGTGAGAATTCCCAAAATGTGACACAGAGCCATGAAGTGAAGACATGCTGTCGGAAAAATGGTGCTGATAGACTTGCTCAACACAGGGTTACCACAAACCTTTAATTTGTTAAAAAAAAAAATAATAATTAAATTAAAAATACACACACACACACACACACATGTATATACATCTGCTAAGTGCAATAAAGTGAAGTGAAGCAAAATAAATGTTGTATGCCTGTACTAAGTTTTCTCAAAGACTTAAAAAAAATCATAGCAAAAAAGATCTAGAAAAAATCAGGAAAACAACACAAGAACAAATGAGAACCTCAATAAAGACAATAAAAAACAACTAGATATTCCAAAGCTTAATACTTATGTATCAGAAATAATCAATTTCATGGAGAGACACACAAATGGAATTGAAACAATGGAAGGAAGTGTCCATGAAATAGAAGACAAAACCTTTGAGATTACTCAATGTGAGAAACAAATTGAGAAGAGAAAGAAAAGTAATGAGAGCCTAAAGGTTATATGGGATACCATCAAGAGAAAAAATATATGCATAATGAGTATTTCAGAAACAGATAGGGGAATAAAATTTCTGATACATTTTTTTGAAGGAATAATGGCAGGAAATTCCCCAAATATCATGAGTGATCAGATTTTTATATAATAAGTTCAAAAACTTCCATATGGATTAAACTTTAAGAGAAACACACCAAGACAAATTATAATCAAATTTTCCAGAATAAAAGATAAACAAAGAATTTTGAGAGCAGCATGAAAAAAGCAAAACATCATCTACAAAAGGGCTTCAATAAGATTAAGTGCTAGTTTCACATCAGAAACTATTCAGTCAGGAAGGAAATGTGATGACACATGCAAAGTCTTGGGGGAAAAAAAAAAAAAAACTGTCAACCAAGAATAATACACCCAATAAAATTGTTATTCCAAAATGAGGTTGAAATTGACAGTTCCCGCAAGATGGCTGACTAGACAGAAGGACTGCACAGACCCTCTTCAACAAAGAAAAGGAAAACCAATTAACACAGACACAGAAGATAATCCTGGACCCCTGAGCCTTGAAGGGAAGGATACAGAAGTGTACTAAACCCTAAGTAGCAGAATTTGCTTGAAAATACCAAAAATGGAGACATACGGAGCTGCAGTCTGCCAGCGACCTGAGTGACCCTGACGGCACAGACAACTTGGACATTCCCAAGTGGTGGTAGGACCTAAGAATTAACCTAAAAATCACCCTGCTAGCCAGGGGCTGCATGGACTGTGCACGGTGGCTGGGGAACAAACGGAGAAGGTGAAGAGAAAGGTGGGCTTAGTTGTGGACTTTTGCCAGTCCAGAGGGTGCCGCCATTTTGAAGGTTTAAAAAGCGGCTTGACTATTTTGGATATTTAAAGAGACAGCATTTTCTCAGATTTCTGGGGCTTAAGAACACATTCTTCTTTCCAGCAACCACAAGGACACTCGGGGCCTGCAAGACTGAAAAGTTACGACATTCTTCTTGTTACTATATACCCCACACCCGCTTGGTGAACAGAGGTGTGGCCATCCCCACTCCCACCTACCTTCTGGGCCCACAGGAACTCCATCACAGTCTGTCTGGTGCCCTACCCAGTCCTCCACCAAATTTTTTTCTTTTCTTTCTTTTTACTTTTTTTCTTTTTTGCTTTCTTTTTTCCTGGTGATTAGTTTGCTTGTATTGGTCCGTTTTAAAACAACTAATATTATTAGTACTTTTGTCCTTTTTATTATTATTCTTAATCTT
>NW_006921610.1:333035-336719 GCF_000298275.1 Orycteropus afer afer
CAAACATGGGTATATGGATGGATAGGTAGGTGGACAGGCTAAACGATTAGGTATGTCTATGAAATGGGGAGTGTATCCAAGATCATGTATAGGGTTGGCAGACAATGGTCCTATAAGTTTATGTGAATGATCAGAATTCCCAGGTGTATAGTAGAGCGGACAAGGGACAAGATTGTGGTCACTGCTTGGTCACAGCCAGCTACCCAGAGGGACCGAGTAGTTGATCCTGCAGGCTTGGGACCATAGTCAAAGGAGATATCAAGCTCAATTGACATAACATACTATACAAAACATTGTTCCACCACCTACTTTGGCAAGCAGCGACTGGGATGTTAAAAGCTAGCAAGCTGCCATCTAGATGCAACAATGGGTTTCTCCTCGTCAAGAGCAAAGAAGAAAGAAGAAAACAAAAATTAATGGAAACAATCAGTCCTAATGACTGGTACACCATCCAATCTGCAACCTATACAACTATGAGACCAGAAGAAGTAGATGGTGCCCGGCTACCCCTGTCATCCACTTGGAAGGGATGTAGTAGATCCTGGATAGAGAGGGAGAACAATGTGGAACAAACTCAAAATCATTTGGAGGGAAAAAAAAAAGATGGTGGGGACCAGGTTTGCTGGTCCAATAGAGCCTGATGGATCCACTGAGACTATGGCCCCTAGCTGCCCTTCAGGTCTGGAATTGAACCCACACCTGTGGTTTCCAGCCAAAGTATAGGCATGTGAGTTAAACATTTACCTCAAGTAGACACATGCCCTGGAGAGAACAATCATGGGTGAAGGAAGGGCTGCTTATGCACAAGGAGACAGCTCAGGTGGCAGGAGTATGTGGAGGGATGGACACTGGGAAGAGGAAACTATGGGGAGGAAGTGGGAGGGGAGCAGTTGCATTGTGGTAAACTGTGGTCAATTACATGAGACAAAGTATATGTGAACTGCTGTATGGAAAGCGAATTTGCTCTGTAAATCTTCACCCAAATCACAATAAAAACAAAACAAAACAAAACAAAACAAAACAAAATGAGGTTGAAATTAGGATATTTGTAGATAGCAGAAATTAAAAGAATTTATAACGACCAGGACAGCCCTACAAGAAATATAAAGAGGTGTTTTCTAGAAACAAAACTGCCAGCACCAGCCGACAAACTTAGGAAATGGTTAACAGTCATCTGAATATATATAAGGAGATCTGATGGCTTAGTTTGTAAAGCATTTGGATACTAGCCAGAAGTTTGGCTGGGTAAACCCACCAGCTGCTTCTGTGGGAGGAAGATGAAGCAATCTACTTCTGTAAAGATTGGAAACCCAATAGGGGTTGCTATGAGTCAGAATCAATTTGCTGGCAGTAGATTTGTTTTTATGTTTAATTGAATATGTATCGGAAGGAAGGTTGGGCAATCTACTTCTGTAGTGATACTGCTTCGGAAACCCAAAGAAGGGTTGCTATGAGTCGGGTCCAACTTGATGACAAATAACAACCACAACAATATGAAAATAAATTTAAAACAAGGTTATAAGAAATTTAATATGCAGAGTTGTAATTGACAACATAGAAAAAAAATGGGAGATAATTGGTGTAGATATAAAACTTTCACATGCCAAACAACTTAAGGTTTCAAGACATAACAGATTGTTTTAAATGCAGAATATAATGTTAAATGTAAACTTCACTGTAACCACAAAGAAAGGAAGTAAACCTACTCACCAAAACAAAGAAGAAAAACAAAAAAATCTTAGTAATCATTAAAAAAAGTAATAAATAAAAAGAAAAAAGAAAAAAAAAAAAAAAACTCCACATTTAAAAAGAACTCAGCACTGAAGGCTGAAGATAAAGAAGAAGAAAGAAGCCATGAACCTCTCTATTGATAATCATGTTGTGGTTGTTGTTGTTTTGTTGAATCAAAATTCATTGTAAGAGACAAAGGCTATTGTATAATGATAAAGGAGTCAATTCACCAAAAAAACATAAAAATTGTAAACGTTTGCACACCTAACTTCAGAGCCTCACAATTTATAAAGTAAACTCTAACAAAGTTAAAGGAAGAAATAGATCTACAATAAAGGTAGAAGACTTTCTTGATGATGGCTGGGATAACTAGAAAGGGAGAGAGAAAATCAATAAACAGAAGACCTGAATGACATAATGACATAATTTACCAATTGGACTTAACAAACATATAATAGAACATGTCACTCAACAGTAGCAGAATACACAGTCTTCTCTAAGTATCACCTTCCAGAAAAATACAACATATTTTAGAATAAAAAGCAAATTTTAATAAATTTTAAAAGATTAAAGTCATACAAAGCATCTTTTCTGACCATAATAGAATGAAACTAGGAACCCATAAGAAAAAGAACAACAAAAATTAAGTAAATGTATAGAAACTAATTATCACATTACTGAAAAATCAGTGGAGCACAACAGAAATCAAAAGTAAAATTAAAAATTGCTTAGAATCAGATGAAAATGAAAACACATCATACCAAAACCTTTGGGATGAGGTGAAAGCAGTGCTCTAGTGAAGTTCAGTAGTACTGAGATACTCCTTGCTGTTTTCACTGTGTGACATTTCTACTGATGCTGCAAAAGTACTGATGAGTAAAACTGCTTCAATGTTAATATGATCCAAATAGAGGCATCAAACTGCACTCTTACAGCAGTTACAATAAAAATTTAAAAATTAATGCCAGCTTCACTTAAGAATGTAGTTGATAAAGTAGTAAGAATTATTAACTTTATTAACTATTGACCCTGGAGTACATCTTGCTATTATCCTATGTAACAGTATGGGAGGTACACTTAAAGTGCTTTATATTGTATATACAAGTAAGATAGTTTAATTGCAGAAATGCACTTATGTGATTGAGTTCTGAGCTGACTTAGTCAATTTTTTACAGGCCATTTTTGTTTGAAAGAATGACAGACAATAAAACTACAGTTATTCAAACTTAAGCATTGGACAGACATTTTCTCAAACGAATAAAATATGCCTGTCACTTAAACAAGAAAGAAAGAAAAAAAGATAGAAAGAAAGAAAAACAACTGGCAGTACTTATTGCCAATGACAAAATTAGAGTTTTCAGGCAGAAATCAGGACTATGGAGAACTCTTTGCTTCTACTATGAACATGGCAGCTTCTCAATACTTAAAATCTCTTCTGATGCTACAGGTGGTAACATTAACAAGTGTGGATTTTTTCATATTGGATGATTTCATATGCCAGCATTTGGAAGTTATGCACAATTTGGTGGACTGATATTTTCCAAATGACCAATGTATGATTTATAAAATTATTCATGGTTAAAAACCCATTCTAAGAGAAAGAGAGATCAGTTGATGTTAACATAATAGCACAATAATTTTAATACTGTGGATTGAGTCTTCTTAAGAAACCACCATTTGTCAAGTTTTGGAGTAGTATCAAAGAAGTTTATTTACAATGATCTGGAATGATATTGAAATCTTCCTTTTCCCCTTAAACCAAAACTATCCCCTGAAGTCACCTTAAAACCAAACAATAGTTTAACTAGGAAAGAATGCCTGCCTTGAGCATTAGGCTCTTTTAAGAACTATCTGTCGTTGTTGTTGTTATGTGCCGTTGAGTTGGACCCGACTCATAGCGACCCATCCTTGGGTTTCTGAGGCAGTATCACTATGGAAGTAGATTGCCCCATC
>NW_006921610.1:337252-388401 GCF_000298275.1 Orycteropus afer afer
AGACTATGGCCCCTAGCTGCCCTTCAGGTCTGGAATTGAACCCACACCTGTGGTTTCCAGCCAAACAAAGTACAGGCAAGTGAGTTAAATATTTATCTCAAGTAGACACACACCCTGGAGAGAACAATCATGGGAGAAGGAAGGGCTGCTTATGAACAGGGAAACAGCTCAGGGCGCAGAAGAGTATGGAGGGATGGACACTGGGAAGAGGTAACTATGGGGAGGAAGTGGGAGGGGAGCTGTTGTATTGTAAATCTTGGTCAATGACATGAGACAAAGTATATGTGAACTGCTGTATGAAAAGTGAATTTACTCTGTAAATCTTCACCCAAATCAAAATAAAATGAAAAAAAAAAAATCCTGTGAAAATAAAAAGGTTATAAAGAGGAAAAAAAAAATTACTTTGGTCTCACTATCAAAAATCAAAAAATTTAGGTATGTGTGTTTATTTCCAGATTTTATATACTGTTGTGTTGATGTTTGTATCTATTTTTTCCCAAAACAACACTGCCTTGAATTTGTTCAGTTTTGTTTTTCTCAAAATATCTTCCTTTATGTATATATATACACACAAACCCACTGTCATCCAGTTGATTCTGACTCAGAGTGACCCCTATTGGGTTTCTGAGGCAGTAAATCTTTACAGAAGTAGATTGCCTGGTCTTCTTTCCACAGAGCGGCTGGTGGATTTGAACCACCAACCTTCTGGTTAACAGTCAAATACCTTAGGCACTGTGCTACCAGAGCTCCTTTCTTTATTTGTAAACTCACTGCCATCGAGTTGGATTCAACTCACAGGGACCTGTCCTTGAGTTTCCAAGGTGGTATCTCTACCGAAGTAGATTGCACAATCTTCCTTGCAAGGTGTGGCTATAGTTAGTCTTAAAATGTGATCATGTGTCCTCAATTTATTACCTTTTTTTTCAAAGTTATTTTGGCTACTATAGGTCTTTTGTTTTCCTATGTGAACTTTAAAGTCAGGTGGTCAATTTCTACAAAAACACAAAATAAAGGAATTTTGATTGGGATTGCTTTGCTTTTATAGATCACCTTGGAAATAATTTAATATCTTTTCTTCTATTTCTTCTAATCTCCAAAAACAGTAAACTTACTTGGGACTTTTTTTAATTTCTAACTACAATATGTTGTACTTTTTGGTATAAAAAGATATTTTATATTTTTGATAGTATTTTAAGAGGTATTGATTAATTTCAATTTTCTTTTTCTCTTTGCAGTGCACAAGAATACAATTAATTTTTCACATTGACTTTGTTTCTTGATCTTTGCTAAACCCTCTATTAAAGTGGCCTTTATTCTTGTAGAGTCTTCAGGGTTTCCTTCTTAGATAATTGTTTATGGTTGTATTGTCTTCAAACTAATTGATTTCTTCCCATTTAACAGTCATGTGCTTTGAACAGGTGGCAGGTAGAGGTTATTGTACAAGCAGAGGGGTTTTAGCTAAGCTTATTGATAGATTATAGAATAAGAAGAATAAAGAAGAAAAGATGGAGTCTGTTAATATTAGTTATTATTGTTTATAAATCTACTTTAATAATTAACTAAAGATGGAACATATTACAGTTCTTAAATTGATCTTTTTTATGTTTCTGCAATAAGAGGCAACCATGGTCAGCAGTAGTATGCTATTATACAAAATGCTGCATTATCCCTCACTCAAATATCAGGTTATCACTAAGTAATTCAATTGGTTTGAATGTGTGAATAATAACACATTTGTATCTTGGCATTTTAGCAGGTAATGGCATATTTTTGAAAAACTAGCTTCCATACTTAGAAATTGATAATGAAACACCCCTGAAAATAAAAATTATATTGACATGATGAAATAATGTAGCAACACTTTGAGATTATATGCTCATCAATCTAGATGTGAAATAAAAATAGGCTGAATAAACAACATTTAACTGTTATAATAATAGGGCATCATAAAATAGAAACCAAGTCTAATAGATATACTATGCCATATAATAGTATCATTACTTAGAGATTTAACTTTTCACAATGCAAATTATTTTGGCTTTCTAAAAATATTCAGCTAACCTTGTACTTCTTAGACATGAAGGGATTATAGTTTTCTTTAGGAGGTCTGGTAGCATAATGCCTAAGGCACTTGACTGCTAACCAGAAGGCTGGCGGTTCAAACCCACCAGCCGCTCATCAGAAGGAAGGTTGGGCAATCTACTTCCATAGTGATATGGCCTAAGAAACCCAAGGAGGAGTAGCTATGAATCAGGTCTGACTCAGCGGAACACAACAACAACAACATATTTTTCTTTCTAGTACATATTGTCCCTCCACCTTAATTATTTACAAATCAATGAAAAAATGAACGGGACTATTCTGAAAGCTAACTTTTGTTTTAAATGAGGATAAAACATACTAAGGGTTATAAATCTGTATATTACAAAAGAAATGGAAGGACACAAATATGAAAAAAAAATTACACAAAATTCTGCAACTACTGAGTTCATAAAGGAAATTTTAAGTTGTTTAGCATTAACAATTGTTACAATTCTTTAAAAGAATTAACAATTTTCTTTTATTATATGTGTTAATTCTGTTAAATTTCAATATATTAACAATGTAGCTAAATGTATGTATAATTTTTACTGTTATCTTAATAATATTAAATATAATAAGAAAAGGAAAATTTACTTACCTTTTATAACTTAAGAAATATGTTTTTATTCTAATTATTATGCTGCTCTGAAATGGCATAAGGAATATGTCTAAATACTATGATGGAGTGATACGTGATTAAGTAAAATAAGCAAAGTAGAAAATGCTGTACATAGTGTAATGTGATTTAGTGAATAAAAATGAAGGATAAACAATGTCTACATGTTTTCTTATATTAAAAATGTAAGCAAGAAACAAAACCTCAATTTAATGATACTCTATATAGGAGAAAAGGAATTGAGATGAGGCATCAGTGATAGAAGATAAAGTTTCCTGGATATAATATTTCCTTTAAAGATTTATTTTTCAAGCATATAAAAATATTTTACATAGTATTGAAAGATATAAAAGCAACTTCTAAAAATCTAAAGTGAAACAAATATATTTAACTATGTACTATAATGGATAAATAGCCCCACCACACAAGGACTATTTTATGTTTTTAAAATATGGTACCTTTATTGTATGTCTCAAGTAGAATATAGCCCATGGACAAAAACTACAATTTTCTTTAACTTGTTTCAGTCATTATATTGTTCATGGAGGAATTGTGTTACTACTTTAACCAGGAGTATGTGTGTTTGTGTGTGTGTGTGTGTGTGTGTGTATTTTGAGACAATGCAAATTAACAATTGCATTGATATCTTTGACAAAGGAGATGTTTTGGTATGAGTGAAAAGATAAACTGAGTAAGATACATGACATTAAGTTTAAACCATGGAATCTTCAATTTGAATTCAAAGAATATAAATTATATCTGTGTGTTTACTGTATTGTGGTGTCTTACATGTTGTTATGATGTTAGAAGCTAGGCCACTGATATCTCAAATACCAGCTGGGTCAGTCATGGTGGAAAGGTATCAGAGGAGCTTCCAGGTTAAGACAGAGTAGGAAGAAAGTCCTGAGGATCTAACTCTGAAAATTAGCCAATAAATATCCTATCAATCACAACAGAATATTGTGTGAGATTGTATGAGCTCCTTAGGTTGGAAAGCACTCAAAGTACATAGTGGTTGTTACACTGAACTGAAGAGTATTAACAGTCAGGTATATGGAACAGGACTTGGCAATGTTTTGTTTTTTTGTATATGAGATCACCATGAGTTGGAGCTGACTTGATGGTGACTAACATGTATATAATTATATAATGTATAATTATGTATTTATATTCATATGTGTTTATATGTATATGAACATATATAAAATTTTTCTACTTCTATTCAACTGGTGGGGAGCTCTGGTGGCATAGTGCCTAAGGCATTTGACTGCTAACCAGAAGGCTGGCAGTTCAAACCCAATAGCCACTCCTTGGAAGGAAGATTGGGCAATTTCTGTAGAGATATTGCTATGGAAACCCAAAGAGTGGTTGCTATGAGTTGGATCCGACTTGATGGCAGTGAACTTTTTTTTTTTCATCCAACTGATGAGGCTTAGAAACAAAAAAACAATCCTGTAGAATAAACTTTTTAGTGCCCAACTTGTAGATTACAAGAATGTTTTCTATTATAAGAAATCAATGATTCCATGTCTGAGGAAGGAAACAAGGAAAGTGACCCTCCTTAAGATATTGGTATACCAGGAAATATAGATAATTTCCAAGGCTACTAAAGGCAACCTCAACATACATCTCATAATGTATACAGAAAAAATAATTCAAAATGGATAACAGCATAAAATTAAAACACAAAGCTATACAACTTTTAGATAAAAAGTAGAGCAGAAATCTTAGGAATTTAGGGATAGACTAAGAAGTTTAGACTTGACATCAAAAGCATGATCCATACAGGGCATATTTATAAATTAGGCCTCAAAAAAGTCCAGGACTTTCACTTGAAAAAGAAGATGAATGAACAGTATATAGGGAACATATTTGGTAACATTTTTCACAAAGGACTAATATCTAACATACTTAAAGAAATTGCACAACTCAACAATAAGAAAACAATTCAATTTGAAAACAAATAATTAAGGACATAAATAAGTCCTTCATTAAAGAGGATATACAGATGGAAAATAAGGACATGAAAATGTGTTCAACATCATAAGTCATCATAAGTCAGGTAAATGCAACTAAATTCATAATGGGTTATCACTACACACCTATCAGAATGGCTAGAATAAAATATAGTGATAATGGAAAGCGCTAGTAAGGATGTGGAAATCCACATCCCCCATTCCTTGCCAATAGGCATGTGAAATCTCACAGACACTCTAGAGCATAGTTTGGCAATATCTTAATGAAAAATATAACTAATAATACAACTACCATCCAACTCACTAATTATATCTGTCGGCATTTAGCTCAGGGAAATAAAAATTTACATTCACGCAAAAACTGCAAACAAATGTTCATAGCAAATTTACACATAGTAGTTCAAATCTGAGAAGAACCCAGATGTGCTTCAATAGGTGAATAGTTAATTTAACCATAATATCATATCACCCAGCAATAGAATGAACAAACCTTTGATACATGCAACATTTGAATGAATTTCCAATGATGTTGTGTGAGTTCAGGGACCTGGACCTCAAAAAGTTTTAAATTTCCACTTATGTGAAATATCTGGAATATGCAATTGTATACAGACCTAAGTTTATCAGCAGTTGCCATGTGCAGGTAGGAGGCAAAGGGAAACGGAACTCATTCCTTAGGGGACACTGAGTTTATGTTAAAGGTAATGAGACAAATCTAGAAACAGATTGTGGTGATGGTTGCACAATATGATGAACACAATGTCACTGAATTGTGCCTATGAAGAATTTCAAGCATTCTTCATATGTGCAATTCAGTTACATATATTTACAGCAATAAAAAGTTGAACGGGACTCCCAGTAAAATATGAGTGTCAAATAAGCAACTAGTATTTTTTAGTGTATGTTTCAAATATTGCATGAGACACATTTTAACTAAATATATATGTTTATCTGACATTCAAATTAAACTGGGCATCCTGTATTTATCCTGGAAAATTTATCCTAGATCATTACAAATGCTAAGAGACGTAATATTATCCATTCTCTGAAGACAAAATGTTCTTGTTCCTGATATATGGAAATTCAGAAAGTGGTACTAATTCATTAACATATTAAAGCTTCTGAGAACTTCCAAATTATAAAATGTATCTATTTAAAATTCTTATATTCCTGAACATAGAATTCTATTTCAACAAAGCAATACTTTTTGCTGAAGACCAATTAGTATTTTCAGAACAGCTTTTTCTTAAGGTCAGTTTCAAAAGCCTATGATGCTGCATGAATGAAGATGCTTCTCAATAACCAGACACCTTAAGGTGTTCAATGTATGTTACTTAAAGCTAAATCTGAATGTTCATAGTAACTGTGATTTCTGTTTCAGAGACAATATTTTGGTACGAAGAGTTAGTGAAATTTAAGGAAATAAAACATTTGAAACTGTGGCTGGAAAATTTGGGTACTACTCCAAAGTTTTCTACTCAGTAGGTAGCCTTATTTGTATTTTCTTTTACCAATTCCGTGTGATCTTTTCTATAAACATGATCGGGGAGAATGTGTTCATTAGAAGCAGTAGTTATATGAATATATTAGATCCATTTTTGAATTTAGTATGCCTTTCAACAGTTCAGTTATTTCCTAAGGTATTCAAATTTAGATGTGACATTTTTATAAAGTGAAGATACATTTCATATTGAAGCAGAAAGAGTAAAGCAATCACTATTCCTACCATATATATGCATTGTTGTTATGTGCCTATGAGTGGATTCTGACTCTTAGTGATCCTGTATGACAGAGGAAGACTGCCCCACAGGCTTTCCTAGGTTGAAATTTTTATGGGAATAAATCACCAGGTCTTTTCTACCATGAAGCAGCTGGTGGGTTTGAACCACTGATCTTTTAGTTAGCAACTAAGTGTTTAACCATTGCATTACCAGGACTTCTATGCAAGCTTTAGTATACTGATATTTGATTATATATTGTTTTGTTACATTGGCCATCACTGACATCATCGTCAAACTTTGTGCTATAAGAATAATGAGTTCTGGTGCAGTGAATTACTTAATATGGTCCTTCCAGCCATGGTCTTTGTGAATTCCTCCAGAAGACCGGGTGGGACTATAGTAATATGAGGTGTTTGTGGCACACCAAAGAAATTGGATAGCTTGTTAATAATGTAAATAAGGTACAAGGCATTGTGTGGGTGGGACACTACTATGGGGATTGGTCAGTTTTGCCATCCCTCAAGGCTTAAAATGAAGTGGAAAGGGGGATCTTACTGCCATCAAGAAAGAAAACCCAGGAGTGGAGCACATCCTTTGGACCTGACATCCTGCATTGAACTTCCTTGATCCAGGAGAGAGAGAGAGAGTTTTAACAGTTTTCTGAGGTGGTAAGAGGAAGTGAGAGGCAGCAGAGAAACGTCATCAGCAGAACATAACAAAGAGACTGACACAAAACAGATTGTTGGGCTTCTCAGCCCATGGAGGGAAAAAGCTGAGTGTTCTCAGGCAGGAGGTTTGATGGCAGAGTGGGGTTCTTCTCTCGGCATGTATTGGTGCAGCTAAAAATGCTTTGTAAAACTTGCCCAGTCAGGGCAGAGGCCAAAGTCAAAGAGAAGTGTGCCTGTGGTATAGCTGAGAAGAGGCTGTTCTGACTGAAGAACTGCATCCTGAGTTGTTTCTGATCCTGTTCCTTTCCTAATATGCCCCATAATCCTGAGTATTGTTTGTGAGTTCTGTGCAGCCATTGCAATGAATTCTGGAACCCAGTAGAGAGTGCTGTGGGAAGGACAGTTGGTGTCAGAATTGGTGAAAAGGTTTGAGGGTAGTGGCCTGTCTAATGTCTGTCAAATAGAAATCAGCCTTGGGCTGTTGATGGTGATGATGGTTCTCTCTTCCCTTTGTGAAGTTAGAGGAGGTCAGAAGTTGCCTGGACTCCATTTTAGCATGAGTTATTTGCAGTCTCCAAAGCACAATTCACACTCTCAGCACATCCTCACACTTGTTGTTCCTTACTCTGAAATACCCAATCTGACTTCTTTACTAGGAAAATTCCTACTTTTCTTTCATGTCTTAGATAAATGTTGCTTTGTCTTTTAAACTCTAGGAGTCTTTTACACATAGCCCTAGTATCTTTTTCAAAATATTTTCTACTTTGTCTTGTATATTAGAATAATTAATATTAATACCTTTATAACTTTTAAATTGCATGTCTCTCTTCCCACTAAACTTTATCGTCTTTAAGGGTAAGACCCACTTATTGTCGTCACCATGTCCTAAGGTCCTAGCATAGTCATGGCAGATATAAGGAGTTCATTAAATAATTGCTCATTAGCACATGATGGACCTCAGCTACCCCTCACTTACTAATTAAATAGCTAATTGTTTAATTCTCCCGTGAATGTTTTCAATATACAGCATCTGGAAAATAACCTTAATACTTATTACCTGATTTTCCTACAGAACGATACACTCAGATCCTATATCACATTAATATGACATACCACAGACAGCTAAAGAGGAAAAGGGAACATGGTCACTGCTAGTAACTAAATTATACACCTACTCTTCATTTATTGACTATCTCATTATGTGATATTTCACATTTATGACATTAGTAAAGAATTGACTATCTGACTATTTTGCATATTAATGACACACATCTGGCAGTATTGAATGCCGAGGTATAAGGCAAGGGCAAGCATAATGCTGACTTTGATTAAATTTATGTGTCAACTTGGATGAGCCATCATTTTCAGTAGTTTGGCAGTTTTGTAGTAGTGTACTTTGGCAGTTAAGTAAAGATGAAATTTGACAGTTACATAGTGATGTAGATATCCTCCATTTTGTGATCTGATGTGGTCAGCCTTCATTTCAGCGTAATGCCCATTTTCGCGTAATGACCTCATCTTTGGAACTTAAGAATATTAATTTGTGACAAGTGAGTGTACTATTCTGCTAGAGTCATATTCATATTGTTATAGCCTTCTGAGGGTAAGATATCCTAAGGGAACGGACATTTTGACCAAACTTTATCATTCTTTTCTTTCCCTCCTTATATCCTTACAGGCCTTCAAGTCTCTCTGCCTGAGTGCACTCACTCCCACATTCCTCCTTATCTTTCTTTGCAGGCCTGAGTGTACCCACTCCCACATTTTCCCCTCCTTGTAAAGTTGATCTTTCTGTGCAGATGCAAGTAGTTTGCAAAACAATTCCTCCTGACCAAGGCCAGTTTTATATCACTGACCAGAAGAATGGCAGAAAGGTCACAAGGCAAGGATGACTCATCTCGGTATCAAGAAGAAGGCATTATCAGAATTTCTCAAACCCCTACCCATAGTTCAATTCCCTTTAAAAATGCTAAACTTTCCTCAGAACAAGAAGACAGTTTTTGGCGGTCTTCCCCCTCTCTCCTTGGGTATCAATACTCGATAAAATGCTTTTGCTTTTCACTGGTCCTGTTGTCGAGTAATTGGCTCTCCTCATGACAGGTAGCTAAGAACTACACTTGGCTGGTTACAATATTATGTAATATTTATCATTACTTCGCCTTTCTATTGTTTTTGTTGTTATGTGCCGTCGAGTTGGACTCAACTCATAGCGACCCTTAGTTGGGTTTCCGAGGTGGTATCACTATGGAAGTAGATGTAGATTGCCCACCCTTCCTTCCGAGGAGTGGCTGATGGCTTTGAACTGCCAGCCTTCTGGTTAGCAGTCAATAGCATTTTTAGCATATAATAAACATTGCTATTACTTAAAATCATCTGAAGTCTGTGTCCTTGGAAATATACTAAGGAATTTGCAAATGTTATTTAACTTAATTTATAGTAGAGATGAGCTCCTATTGTTTAGATGAGGAAACTGAAATACAGACAAGTTAAGTAACTTAATCAAGGTCATGCTGAAAGGAAAATGAAGAACAAGGATTCAAACCCAGGCACTGTTCTCAACCACTACACTGTATCACTTTATAATTTTGGCATAGTGGGTAAGGAATTTGGCTGGTAACCAGAAGATCAGCAGTTCAAACCCACCAGCTGCTCAGTGAGAGGAAGATGAGGCAATCTACTTCCATAAAGACTTACAGCCTTGGAAACCCTATGGGGGTCACTATGAGCAGGAATTGTCTTGATGGCAGTGGATTTTTGTTTGTTTGTTTTGTTTTATCTTGTCAAAAGATTTAGATTCAGCCTGTTTCAAGACTTGTTTGATGAACATTTAGTAAGTCCACCAGGAGTTATTTGCAAGGGGGCTTTAAAAAAAAAAAAGATGAAATGAAATGGAAAAAAAAAAAATACGGAAAAGATTTGTATGCCTGGGAGAATTAGAAAGGGCTGCAGAAAATAGCACAGTGTCTGTCTTGGGTAATACTTTCCCAGCAGGGGCAATGAACTTCAGCTTGAAATTTATTGAGACAGTTCTAGCCTGAAAATAAAAAGCCCCCCCTTTTTTTTTTTTACAAGAGAATCTTTGAGCCACAGGTATAAACAGCTCTCAAAACTCCAAATGACAAAGCATAGGGAAGATTAGCATTTATCTCACTTCTGGGCAGAACGCAGCATGGATTTGACCGATCAGTACTCTAGAACAGTGCTTCTAAAATGTTAATGTTCATTGAAGCCTAAGGAGCTCTGGTGGTGCAGTGTGTAAGGCATTTGACTGCTAACTAGAAAGCTGATAGTTCAAACCCACCATTCACTCCATGGAAGGAAGACTGAGCAATCTACTTCTGTAAAGATTTACTTCTTCAGAAATCTGATGGGGATCACTCTGAGTCAGACTATACTCGCTGGCAGTGAGTTTTGTTTGTTTGTTTAGGTTGGGCTGGAAATTCTATATTTCTAAAAAGCTCCCAAGTGATGTCAATAAACTTAGACCATAGGTTGCATGGTGAGAGTCGTAAAGTTCCAGGTAACACCAGGCGATTTTACTTTTAAGTTTTATATTTTGAAAACATTGGACAATGATACTAACATTACAGAATCCTAGCTATAGAGATGATGAAGTTCCCTGTGGTGATTTTGTGAGCTATGGCCATCAATAAGACGACCAAAGCAAACAAAAGCATGGGACGGCTATTTGCTGGAGAACAAGCAAAGAAACTGCAGAATCACAAATGATCTTGGTAAGCCTTTAATGTGATCTATATTTCCTGTCTTATTCAGAAGAAAGGGAATTCTATAATATTATTGTCAATATAAGGAATCCTGATGAGACAGCGGTTAAAGTGCTGTGCTGCTAATCAAAAGATCGGGGATTCTAACCTAGCAGCCGCTCTTTGGGAGAAAGACATGGTCATCTGCTTCTGCTAAGATTTACAAACTTGGAAATACTGGGGGCAGCTCTACTCTGACTGACAGTGTCTCTGTGAGTCAGAATCAACTCAATGGCAATAGGGGTATTTTTGTTTTTGTTTTTGGTATTGTTAATGTGACTCTTTTTTAAATCATGGGCTAATGAAGAGACCTGTGGAAACTTCAGTCATTTTTGTAATCCTTATGTTAGCTCTTTAGCATAGTGGCTAAGACACTTGCCTGCTAACCAGACAGCTGGCGGTTCAAACCCACCAGCCACTCCTCGGAAGGAAGGTTGGGCAATCCTACTTCCGTAGTGATACTGCCTCGGAAACCCAAGGAGGGGTCGCTATGAGTCAGGGCTGACTTGACAGCACATAACAACAACAACATGTTAGCTCTTTAGAGATTTTAATGAAATGGTGTATAGTCTCTTTGACCCTTAAATTCTGATGGCTTATATTTTCACAGCAATTTTAGACTCCATCTTCTGAATTAATTCTGACTTGAATCCCTCCTCTAATGAGAACTTATTTTCTGCTTTATTGTGATGTAAAGGGCAAATTAATTAATTTTCCTCAATTGTACCAAAAACTGCTCATGCAAAATCATTAAATTAAAAATTTTTGATGCATAGCAAATTTTATGAAGATTTTGAGTGGTGAAGGATTTTTGTACATCACAAAAGCAAGCATTTAACAGTATTCTTGTGGTCAAACACAACTTTGTTTGCTGAAAGTGAGGATGACATCAAGCATTTACTGATGAAGATTGAAGACTACAGTCTGCAGTATAGATTACACCTCAATATAACAGGAAGCTCTGGTGGTGTAGTGCCTAAGGCATTTGACTACTAACCAGAAGACTGGTAGTTGAAATCTAACAGGTGTTCCCCGGAAGGAAGAAGTGAGGATGGTTTGAAGCACTTACTGATGAAAAGTGAAGAATATGGTCTGCAGTATGGATTACACCTCAATATAAAGAAAACAAAAATCCTCACAACTGGACCAACAAGCAGCATCACAGTAAATAGAGAAAAGATTGAAGTTGTTATATTTCCTATGACTTGGTTCTACAATCAACACAAATGGAAGTAGCAGTCCAGACATCAGACAATGTATTGGATTGGACAGACCTGCTGCAAAAGACCTCTTTCAAGTGAAGAGCAAAAATGTCTCCTTGAAGACTGAGGTGCACCTAACCAAGCCATGATATTTTCAATCAACTCATAAGCATGTGAGAGTTGGATAATGAATAAGGAAGACCGAAGAAGAGTTTATGCTTTATAGTTGTGGTGTTGGCAAAGACTACTGAAAGTACCATGGGCTGCTAAAAGAACAAACAAATCTTTCCTGAAAAGTGCAGCCCAAATGCTCCTTGGAAGTGAGACTGGACAGACTTTGTCTCACCTACTTTGGTCATGTTGTCAGAAGGGACCATTCCCTGGAGAAGCATATCATGCTTGGTAAAGTGGAGGGTCAAATGAAAAAGGGGAAGGCTCTCAACAAGATGGACTGACATAATGGCTGCAATGATGGACTCAGGTATGGCAAGGGTCATGGGGCTGGCACAGGACCAGGCAGTGTTTCGTTCTGTTGTACAAAGTGTTCCTAGGGGTCAGAGCCAACTTGACAGCACCTAAGAACAACACCACTAGGAATTTCTCTTGGGCACCCTTTTCCCAAAATTCAGCATCATGTGTCTTGTTGCATGGCTACTCCCCTACATGACTTCTTCCTTTCTCACATCTAATTTCTCCCTGCTTGCTTGAATCTAGAAATCTTTACTAAAGTTGTATGAACAATAGTATCACTATTGTGTTATTTTATACTAATCAAGGCCTTGAATTTCCCTTGTAGGGCAGTCAATCAAAATACCATCCCTGAATGAAAAATCATAAGCATTTTTCTAAATCTCTTCTTTGTGGATCTTCAGTTGGAAGTAGTTAAAATAAGCCTTTTGTCCAACATTCACACATGACTATGTATATTTTATCAGGAGTAAAATGTTTACAGAGTACCAAACCATGCATGCCATTAAAATTTGCAAAGAAAATTTCCACTGTCTCTTACTGATTATTTGCATAGAACTTGTGTCTCACACACTTTAATTAGTTTGTGTTGTTGTTAGTTGCTAGGTAGTTGGCCCCTTGCTCATGGTAACCTCATGTACAATGGGATGAAATGCTGCCTGGACTTGTGTTATCCCATAAACAGACCACTGTGATTTATATGATTGTCACTGGCTGATTTTTCAAAAGTAGATCACCAGGTCTTTCTTCCTAGTCCATCTTATTCTGGAAGCACCACTGAAACCAATCCAGCATCACAGCAACATGTAAGCCACCACTGACAAAAAGGTGGTGGCTATGCATAAGATGCACAGGTGGGAAATTGAACCCAAGTCTTCTGCAAACAAAGCAAGAATTCTACCACTGAACCACCACTGTCCTGCTCTTATTATGGGACAATTTCTTCCTTTCTTTTCATTTTTTGCTTAGTTCTTTTTTATTCCTTTTCTCTTCTCTACTCTGTTTTTGAGTCTTTCTTCCTGCCCCATTTGTTGAAAAAAAAAAAAAAAAAGTCTGTCTATATCTCTCTTATACTCATAGAAAGCTAAATATAATCATGTGTCTATCACACACACATGTTGTTGTTGTTGTTGTTATGTGCCGTTGAGTCGGACCCAACTCAGAGCGACCCCTCCTTGGGTTTCCACGGCAGTATCACTACAGAAGTAGATTGCCCCATCTTCCTTCTGAGGAGTGGCTGGTGGGTTTGAACCACCAGCCTTCTGGTTAGCAGGCAAGTGCCTTAGGCACTATGCTACCAGAGCTCCCATCATACACACATAAACACACATAAATGTACACACATGTACACGTATATACAGAAGAAGGAAGTCTGGAACTGTTGCAACTGGCCTTTCTCACTCAACATCACATAATAGAAATTCCTCTACATTATCTTTCATAGGCATAATTAATTATCTTGAATGTATGCTTTGCCTGATTTTTTTGCATTCCAGTCACCACCAATAATTAACACATATGGATTGCATATTTGGTCAATTTCAGACTATAGAAGTTGGTAAAAATCTTCAATTTCCTCATCTTTGGCTTTGGTGGTTAGTGCATAAATTTGCATTTAAATAGTATTAAGCACAGCCAGGCAACAGGGCTTTTGGAAGCAGCTTTAAGAGGCACCCGAGAAGTGGAGCTGGGCACCAGGGGCTTCCGGAAGCAGCTTTAAGGGAGGCCAGGAAGTCAGTGGAGTGGTTTGGAACAACTAAGGGAGATGAATTTTTTTGTCAGTTTGTCATCCTATGATGTCTTGTGTGTTGCTATGAGGGTGGAGGCTATGCCAATGGTGTTGCAAATGCCAGCAGGATTACCCATGGTGGACAGGTTTCAGCAGAGCCTCCAGACTAAGACAGACTTAGAAGATGGAAGAGGCCATCCATTTCTCAAAGAACTGGCAAATTAAAACCTTATGAATAGCAGTAAAACATTGTCTGATATATTACTGGAAAACTTTATGAATACCCTGAAAAATTGTTTGATATTGTGCCAGAAGTTGAGGCCCTCAAGTCAGAAGGCATTCAAAATATGACTGGGGAGGAGTTGCCTACTCAGAGTAGAGCCAACCTTAATGGTATGGATGAAGTAAAGCTTTCAGGACCTCCATTTGCTGATGTGGCATGACTCAGAATGAGAAGAAACAGCTGAAAATATCTATTAATAATTGGAACATGGAATGTACAAAGTATGAATATAGGAAAATTGGAAGTTGTCAAAAATGAAGTGTAGTGCATAAAGATTGTTATTCTAGGCATTAGTGAGCTGAAATGGACTGGTTTGGACCATTCTGAATCAGACAACTATATGATCTACTATGCTGGGAATGACAAATTGAAGAGGAATGATGTGACATTTACCATCACAAAGAATGTTTCAACATCTGTCCTGAAGTATAATGCTGTCAGTGATAAGATAATATCCATACGCCTACAAGGAAGACCAGATAATACTACTAGTATTCAAATTGACACACCAACTACCATAGCCAAAGATAAGAAAATTGAAGACCTTTATCAACTTCTGCAGTCTGAAATTGACCGCACATGCAATCAAGATGTGCTGATTATCACTGGTAATTGGAATACAAAATTTGGAAACAAAGAAGAATCACCAGTAGTTGGAAAATATGGCCTTAGTGATAGAAATAATGCTGGAGATCACATGATAGAATTTTGTATGACCAACACTTATTCATTGCAAATACCTTTTTTCAACAACACAAACATGTGGACTTAGCCAGATGGAGTACACAAGAAACAGATTGACTACATCTGTGCAAGAGGTGATGGAGAAGCTCAATATCTCCAGCCAAAACTAGGCCAGGAGCCAATTGTGGAACAGACCATCAACTGCTCATAGGAAGCTGAAGTTGAAGTTGAAGCCAATTAAAACAAGTCCATGAGGGCCAAAATATGACTTTGATTATATCCCTCCTGAATTTATAGACCGTCTAAAGATAAATTGATGCATTGAACACCAATGTCCAAAAACCAGAGGAATTGTGGGATGACATCAAGAACACCATCTATAAGGAAAGCAAGAGCTCATTAAAAAGACAGGAAAGGAAGAAAAGACCAAAATGGATGTCAGAAGACACTTTAAAACTTGCCCTTGAACGAAGAGTAGCTAAAGCGGATGGGAGAATTGACAGGATAAAAGAGCTGAACAGAAGATTTCAAAGAGCAACTTGAGAAGACAAAGTCAATTATTATAATGAAATGTGCAAAGACCTGGAGTTAGAAAACCAAAAAAGAAGAACATGCTAGGTATTTCTTAAACTGAAAGACCTGTAGAAAAAAATTAAGCCTTGAGTTGCAATATTGAAAGATTCTATGGGCAAAATATTCAATAATGCAGGAAACATCAAAAAAAGATGGAAGAAATATACAGTCACTATTCAAAAAAATTGGTCAATGTTCACCCATTTCAGGAGCATATGATCAAGAACCAAATGTCCCTTCTCTCAAAGCAGTTCATTTTATCTCCAGGTAACTAGCAAGTACGTCAATAAACATGTCACTTATTAACCTAAAACTGTATTAAAAACAAACTTCTAAATCATGAAAACTACAGAATTGTATCTTAGTAGAACTCATCAAATTTTTTGGTTTAACAACCAAAAATAAGAATCATTGGTTAATGTTAAGTTTGCTTGTAGAAGACAAGGATGGTTTCTCTTAGAGAAAGACATTGATTTAGAGATAAAATAATTTGCAACTATACTGTGCAAAATGAGTTCTGGTGGTGTCATGGTTAAGGCATTTTACTGCTAATCAAGGTCAGTGGTTCCAAACCACCAGTTGCTCTGCTGGACACAGATGAGGTATTCTGCTTCCATAAACTTCACAGCATTGGAAACCCTGTAGGTAGTTCTTCTCTGTCCTGTAGGGTCGATATGAGTCGGATTTTTTGGCAATGAGTTTATATACTGTGATGCCCTGTTTTTGGAAAACTTTTAATTTTCTCTTACTTTCTTATTGGCATAACTATGTATAATAGTTAAAGTTATATTTCAGCTTGGCTA
Organism: Orycteropus afer afer; assembly: GCF_000298275.1. NCBI lineage: Eukaryota > Metazoa > Chordata > Mammalia > Tubulidentata > Orycteropodidae > Orycteropus > Orycteropus afer. The sequence continues at coordinate 353,822 of NW_006921610.1, forward strand.
GGCTACAATTCTCAGTGATTTGGCAGCTTCTATTTTGTAATTTGAGGTGAGTAGCCAATCAGTTAAAAAGGGAAATTGCTTGAGGTAGTGGCCTGCTTCCAATATAAATAAGTGATTGTTCTGATAAAACTTACTCTCTTTCTTGACACTGCATTCTTCCCATTGTTCTCTGTTTCTTGGGACATAAGCCTGCTGAATGAAGTCTCTGGCCAGTCACTTGACCTACAGATTTTTAATTCACCAATCCTCATAACCCCATGAGCTGGCAGAGGCTTCTAGACTGCCACCTGATGTGCATAATTTGGGTTCGTTAGACTGTGCAACCACATGAGTCATCAGAGGTCTTCAACTTGCCTCATGACCCATAGATGTAGGACTTTCCAACCCCTGTAATTGCATGAGCCACTTCCTCAAAGTGAGTTTCTCTGTATATTTATATACATTTCACTGGTTTTGGTCCTCTAGAGAACCCATACTAAGACATGAAATGAGGCAATTTTTTGTTTGTTTGTTTGTTTCCTGGAAAAAAGATGATAAACACTCTTTGTATAGCTACAGTTTCACTATTGTCATAATCTTATATGAACACTGTGAGTTGAATACAATTTTGGTTTAACAGAGTTTAATATGCAAAACTAAACTCATTACCATCAAGTTGATTCTCACTCACAGTGACCCCCTTTGGGTTTCTAAGACTGTAAATCTTTATGGAAGCAGAGTGCTTCATCACTCTTCCTTGGAGGGACTGATGTATTTGAACCACTGACATTTGGTTAGCAGCCACATGCCTTAACCACTATGGCACCAGAGTTCGTTTAATAGAGAAAGACTCCTCTATATACTACCTATCACTGATAGCCCAATAAACGGTCACCAATTAACTTTCAATACCTAAATTGAAATGGAATATGGGTCACATTCAAATGCCGGAACAATTCGGGATATTATGCTAAAATGTCTTGCCTTCGGTTGATTACAGGAGGTACAAAAGAAGATACAGAAAAAAGGAACACATGATAATTGCCAAATCATAATTAACAGAACATATATTCTTTTTTTTTTTTTAATTATGATTTGGGTGAAAGTTTACATAGCAAATTCACTTTCCATACAGCAATTCACATGCACTTTGTCCCATGACATTGACTACAATTTACCCCTATGCAACAGTTCTCCTCCCACTTCCTCCCAATACTTATCTCTTCCCTGTGTCCATGCCTCCATGCACTCCTGTCCCCTGATCTGTCTCCCTGTGCATAAACAGTCTTGCTTTCTCCCATAATTGCTCTCTCCAAGGAGTGTATCTACCTCAGATAAATGTTCAACTCATATGCCTGTCTTTTGTTTGGTTGGAAGCCACAGGTGTGAGTTCAATTCCAGACATGAAGGGCAGCTAGGGGCCATAATCTCAGTGGTTCCACCAGGCTCTATCAGACCAGCAAATTTGGTCCCCCCTTTTTTAATTTTTTTTCAAATAATTCTGAATTTTGTTCCACATGTTTTCCCTCTCTATCCAGGATCTCCTACATAGATCCTCCTCCAAGTGGTTAAGAGGTAGCTGGGCACCATCTAGTTCTTCTGGTCTCATAGTTGTATAGGCTGCAGATTGCCTGGTGTACAGTTGCTAGGACTAATTGTTTCCATGAATCTTTGGTTTTCTTCATTCTTCTTTGCTCTGGATAAGGAGAGACTCATCATTGCATCTGGATGGCTGCTTGAAACCTTTTAAGATCTCAGTTGCTACTCACCAAAGTAGGAGATGGAACAATGTTTTGTGTAGTATGTTATGCCAATTGAGTTTGATGTCCCCTGTGTCTATGGTCCTGAGCCCACAGCAGAGCATGTATTCTTAAAGGACTGTTTTAAAAATGGCCATCCCATGAGCAATAAATATATGTTTCAATTTCCTATCTGACAGCATAATTTATTAGTAGAGCACCTGAGCACCAGAGAAACCTTGCTCAGTAAAATACCATCTGATTCTATATTTCAGTGCCCATTATAGAGAACTCCTCATACTACTGAACTGTTGCACAGAACATGTCAGAATGTTTGTGTGTGCTACATTTTGGAATACCGAAGTGTGAACTTGCATGCTACAGAAGTGTTTATCTGGAATTTCTGGTTCAAGATCCCAGCTTGGTCCTGGCATTCTTTTCACTGTAGGAAAAATTGCTACCAGTGGTAGCTTTGCCTCTGAGGACAAATGAGAAACACCATTCATTTGTTATTTATCTTTTAACTTTCTTGCCAATAACAGCTATGTAGTGTTGAGAACCTAATCTACTGCAGCATTTCTCCTTTCAAAAATAACTTGACTACAAACAACAGTAATCTGGAAAAAAATTGGAGAGATAACAAAAGAAGAAATATGTGAGAATGAAGTGTGTGAACAGCATGATACAAGTGAGAGTAAATTGAAAGATGAGAAATGGAATGATGTCAAATGTGAGAAATGGAATGATGTCAAATGTAAGAAATGGAAGATTAAAAAAAATAGAACCATTAAAAATGTAAGAATTGCTGTGAAGGTGAGTCCCCAGGATCTTGCGGCTATTGATTTTTCCTCTTCACTCAATAAATTTGAGCTATCACCTGAAATGTATTCTCCTGCCACAAAACTCTTGCTCCACAAAAGGTCTATATCGGCTTGTTAACCGCTAAAAGTAGAAAATAGTCTCATTGTTTCCATGACTTATATATTTCTATCAATTGCCATAAAGACAAACACAAATATACACACAAAAGTAAAGGAGAAGGAGAATTTTCAACAAATTTGAGTTCATATTTTTAGATACATATTTGTGTGCATGTTGACTTTAAACTTTGGCAATTTTTCATAAAATATTATACATAATGAAATTTAGGCATAAAAAAAAGCAAACATGATGCTAATAGATTTTAATTACACAAATTTATGCATGATCTTTTTCACTTGTTCATAACAATAGAGTGAACTTCTCTAACAACTGTTTCTTTTTATTTTCAGTTCTGCTTATTCCACTTCACATTATTTCTTACACTATATTTTGATTTCTGGCAGAGCATATATTCTTTTCCTTTTTTGACATAGTGGTATTCCATATACTTCACTCTCATTTTGCTGATTGCTTAGAAGAGTACTTAAAAAAAAAAAAAAAAAAACCTCTCCTAGGGTACACTGTATTGTATTCATTGTTAAGAAGTATTTATTTTTATTTCAGATAAATTTTCTAGGTATAGAGTTAAATGCAAATTTGCAAAGTCAAAGTTTGTATTTGATTCTGTAACCCTTATTTGTATTACAACTTGACACTTCAGAAAGACAACAAAGTTATTCTACTGCCAATGGTGTATACTACTGACAAGGTAAAACAATGATAATAACCATTATCCCATGCTTATGATGTTCAGGGAACTGTACTAAATAGTATAAATGCATTATCTCTCATAACCAAAATATGACACATATCACATTTCCCATCATTCTGACTCTAATATCAATCATATTACATCACTTACATATTGTCCCTTATATATGCATACGTATTTCTTCATGAAGCTATATACAAAAATACATTATTTTATTCTAATTTATTATATTATATATTACACTATATGTTATACATGTTATATGTACCTACATATTATTAAATTATAATATATTATAGTTTAATAAGAATTTATTTGAATGTTAATATTACTTTGCATTTCTCCCAATGTTACTAAGCTTATATACATATATATATGAAATATATATGAAATATATATGAAATATATATATATGAAATATATATGAAAACATATATATATATAATTTCATGATATGATTTACTATCTGTATTGCACTGTATAAAATTATTTATCTAAATTGAGGAATTTATCTAAATTGCTGAGCAGAAAACTCTATTAAATTTATATTTGACTGAAACATGCTAGCCCAAGGTAAAAAATTTATAAAATTCTTTATAAAAATTAATTTAAAAAATTAATTTTAGTAATTTCCTATAATTTTATCATATTTTATTATTAAAATTCTAACTAAGATTTCTGGATTCATAAAAAGATGGAGACACACTACTCTACCATTTCCAATCAATACTAGTGTAAAACTTGGACAAAACGCATGAAGCAGTGATTTGAGAACTATAATATATAAATAGAAGCTGATGGCTGGCAGAAGACCAGAATTTGAAAAACCACAAACCAGCAATAATTTTACTATTTTCTTTACCTCTGTAACAATAACCACCGCTGGCAATCAAGGCTTTTCCAATATCTAATTGCATTAACTATTATAATTATATTACCCATATTGTGTAAAATGAGGTTATTTAGTTTGATTTAATGAGCATATTTAATGCATGGGCACTGGTGCAAAGTGAGAGGTCTCCAGGAAAAGTTCTCTAGTTTAGGTTTACTTACTTACTGCCCTTGAGTTGGATCTAACTCATAGTGATTCCTCCTTAGGTTTCCGTGGTGGTATCACTACAGAAGTAGATTGCCCAATCTTCCTTCGGAAGAGTGGCTGGTGGGTTTGAACTTCCAGCCTTCTGGTAAGCAGTCAAATGCCTTAGGCACTATGCCACCAGAGCTTCCAGTTTAGGCTTAAGAAGCCAGAAAGTTGTTTCCTAGGAATGATAACAATAGTATCAGGAGTCTACCAAAAAAACAAAACTCACTGCCCTCCGGTTGTTTGTGACTCATAGAGACCCTTCCTTCGGTTTCTGAGGTGGTATCTCTACCAAAGTAGATTGCCCAACCTTCCTTCCGAGGAGTGGCTGGTGGATTTGAACTTCCAGCCTTATCTTTAGCAGTCAAGTGCCTTAGGCACTATGCCACTAATGCTCCAGGAACCTAAAATTCTGAAGGAGAGTAAACTCTATCTCAATTACAGAAAGAACTTGGTCTCAAAAGTCCGGTATGTATCCCTGTTGCGTTTTCTCTCATTCTCTGTTGTTGTTGTTTTTTTTTTTTTTTCTGTGTAATCCTGAGCACAGGTGTACTCAGGGGAAGTATATGGAAGAAAACATATCAAAGAGAGATTTGATCATTGGCTGTAACTGGAGGTGGAGGAGTAACCGCAAAAGGGTATGATAGATCCTTAAGGGGTTAAAGAAAGTATTACAGAATTAGATTAGGGGATCATTTAAACTTTGTAAATTTAGTAAAAATCATTGAATTTATACATTTAAAAGGGGAATATTTTGTGGTGTATAAAGTATACCTCAATAACTATTTTGAAAAATAAATTCCTACCTACTTTACAACTTGTAGAAATAGAGAAAAATAAAAACTCAAAATAAGCCAAAATCTACAAGAAAGAACAAAATAACAAAGATCAGAACAGATATAAATAGGAAAGAAGAATTAACAAAACCAGAAGTTGGTTCTTCAAAAAGTTCAACAAAATAGGCAAACTTTTAGCCACGTTGACAATGAAAAAAGAGAAAGGATGCATATAACTAAAATCAACAATGGAAAATGGGGACATTACACCAACTCTGTGGAAAAGCTAAGAATTTTAAGAGAATACTATGAACAATTGTACAATAACAAATTAGATAACTTAGATGAAATGGAAAAAGTCCTAGAAACACATAAACTATCTAAATTTACCCAAGAAGAAATGGGAAACATCAACAAAGTTATAACTAATAAATAATGACTAAAGCTGGCACATAACAACAACAGCAAAGCCAGTGACTAAGGCATTTGACTGCTAACCAGAAGGTTGTTGGTTCAAAACCACCAGCCACTCCTCAGAAGGAAGATTGGGCAACCTACTTCTGTAGAGATACCGCCTTGGAAACCCAAAGACTGATTGGAAATGACTGAACAGCAGTGAGTTTTTTTTAGAAAGCTATTTTCTACATCTGTAAGTCTTCTCCACTAGTTTGTTGATTGGGTGAGTGATTGAGTGATTTTATATTCCTGGACTATCCTCTGGTGGTGTAGTGCCTGGGCATTTGACTGCTAACCAAAAGGCTGGTGGTTGAAACCCACTAACCACTCCTCTGTAGGAAAATTAGGTAGTCTACTTCTGTAGTGATACCACTTTGGAAACCAAAGGAGAGATCTCTATAAGTCAGATTCCACTCTATGGCAGTGTTTGATGCTTCTTCTCCTTCTCCTTCTCCTTCTCCTTCTCCTTCTCCTTCTCCTTCTCCTTCTTCTTCCTCTTCCTCTTCTTCCTCTTCTTCTTCTCCTCCATGAATGTGTGGGATAAAGCCAACGTGATTGTGATGATTTTTTGTTTTTAAATGTTAGTAGGTAAAATTTGGAAGCTCTGGTAGCATAGTGCCTAAAGCACTTGACTGCTAACCAGAAGGCTGGGGGTTCAAACCCACCAGCCACTCCTTGGAAGGAAGATGGGGCAATCTACTTCCTTAGTGATACTGCCTCAGAAACCCATGGAGGGGTCGCTATGAGTTGGGTCTGACTGGATGGCACATAAAAACAACAGGTAAGGTTTGATGATTATGTTTCCTTTTAGAATTTTTCTTCTCACTTAAGGTCCTTTTCAGGTTTTGGTACTAAGATTAGGCTAAAGTAATATAGAAAATGCACTTTTATTTTTATTCTCTAAAAATTTTGACCATTTGAATAATTATTTGAGAAATGTTTGATAGGATTCACTAGGAAAAAATCTATGCATGGTGTTGTCTTTGCAATAAGATCTTATCTGCTGTTTCATTCTACGATGATTATATAACTATCCACAATTTCTATATCCTCCTATATTCCATTTGGTAACTTTTATGTTTCCTAGGAAATTTTTTTTTTATTTTATCTAAACTTTCAGAGGGAGCTCTGGTAGCATAGTGCCTAAGGCACTTGACTGCTAACCAGAAGGCTGGCAGTTCAAACCCACCAGCCACTCCTCAGAAGGAAGGTTGGGCAATCTACTTCTGTTATGAGTCAGGTCCAACTCAACAGCACATAACAACTACAACAACATTGTAAATGGTATTATCTTCTTATTCTTTTCACAGTTCTCTTTTTTGATGCAGAAGAATCTCACTGATTTTTATATATTAATCTTTCACTCTGCCCCTTTCCTGAATCTTTCATTTAGTTCCAGTAATTTTCTTGCTGAGTCTCTGGGACTTGCTATGTATAGGAGCATACTTGCATATTGGGATAGTTTTACTTCTTCTTTACCAATTTGAATAACTTTTATTTCCTTTTTGCATTATTGCCCCAGCTAAGACTTCCAACACAATGTTGAACAGGAGTGGTATTAGAGGGTATCCTTGTGTATTTCCTGTTCACAAAAAAATTTTCATTATTATTGAGAATAATCCTGCCTGTTCATTTTGTGTATAGTCCCTTAATTATGATGATAAATTGCTCTTCTATTGTTATTTTGGTGAGAGTTGTTATCAGGAATGTGTATTGGATTTTATCAAACACCTTTTCTGCATTAATTGTTAAGTCATGTTGTTTTTTTTTTTTTTTTCTTTGTTTTATTTATGTAGTGAACTACCTTGATTGTTTTGTAATTTTGAACCATTCTTGGATACCTGGTATCAAACACTGGGTCATGATTATTATTTTTTGATACATTGTTGGATTCTCTTTTCCAGGATTTTGTTGAAGATTTTTGCATATATATTCATAAGGGATACTTGTCTGTAATTTTCTTTTTTAGAGATGGCTTTCCCAGACTTTGATATCTGGCTTGTGCTTGCTTCATAAAATGAACTCAGAAATAGTCCATCTTTATTTATGTTCAATTTTGTTCAAATTTTAAAGAACTAAGTACTAGTGTTGATTCTTTCTATTGTTTCTCTGTTTTCTGTTTCATGGTTTCTGTTCTGATCATTATTTCCTTTCTTCTGGAGACTATAGACATTGTGTTGCTCTTTTACTAATGGTTGGAGTTTTGGGATTAAAACATTGATTTTGGTTCTTCTTTTTTGAGATGCACATTTATTGCTATAAGTTGACCTCTGAGTACTGTTTTCTCTATGCCTCAAAGGTTGTGGTAAGATGTGCTTTCATTCTTGTTTGCTTTAGGAATTATTTATTTATTTAACATTTTATTTTTTTCTCTTACTTAGTGGATTTATTTATTTGTTTGTTTGTTAATTTGTTTATTTATTTACTTACTTATTTTAGGGCTCCAGGGGGCTTTTGGAAGCTGCTTGAAAGGGTAGGCTGGAAGCAGAGCCAGGCACTGGAGGTTTTTGGAAACATCTTAAGGGGCAGCTCAGAATAGTAGCTGGGTACCAGGCACTTTTGGAAGCAGCTTTAAGGGGAAGCCTGGAAGGGGAGCCGGGCTGCAGGAGATTTTGGAGTGGCTTTAAAAGAGGTCAGAAAGTGAGTGGAAAAGTTTGGAACAACTAAGGGAGGTGAACATGTCTATCAGTATGTTGTCCTGTGTTGGTTTCATGTTGTTATGAGGCTGGAGGCTATGCCACTGGTGTTCCAAATGCCAACAGGTTTACCCATGGCAGAAAGATTTCAGAGGAGCTTCCAGACTAGGAAAGACTTATAAGAAGGAAGAGGCCATCCATTTCTCAATGAATTGGCCAATGAAAACCTTATGGATAGCAGTGAAACACTGTCTGATATATTACTGGAAAACTTTTGAATAGCCCTGAAACATTGCCCAATATAGTACCAGAAAATGAGCCCCTCAGGTCAGAAGGCACTCAAAATATAAACTGGGCAAGAGTTACCTACTCAGAGTAGTTGTTGTTGTGTTGTTATGTGTCATCAAGTTGTACCCGATTCAAAGCAACCCCTCCTTGGGTTTCTGAGGTGGTATCACTACAGAAATAGATTGCCCAACCTTCTTTCTGAGGAGTGGCTGGTAGGTTTGAACCACCAACCAGAGATGACCGTAATGATATGGATAAATAATGCTTTTGGGACCTCTATTTGCTGATATGGCATGACTCAAAATGAGAAGAAACTGCTGCAGGTATCTGTTAATAACTGGAACATGGAAAGTATAAAATACAAATTTGGTAAAATTGTTGTTGTTGTTATGTGCCGTCAAGTCAGCCCTGACTCATAGCAACCCCTCCTTGGGTTTCCGAGGCAGTATCACTATGGAAGTAGGATTGCCCAACCTTCCTTCCGAGGAAGTGGCTGGTGGGTTTGAACCGCCAGCCTTCTGGTTAGCAGTCAAGTGCCTTAGCCACTATGCTACCAGAGCTCCCATCCTAGGCATTAGTGAGCTGAAACGGACTGGTTTTGGCCATTTTGAATCAAACAACTGTATGATCTACTATGATGGGAATGACAGGTTGAAGAGGAATGGTAACATTCATCATCACAAAGACTGTTTCAACATCTATCCTGAAATACAATGCTGTCAAGTGATAGGATAATATCCATATGCCTACAGGGAAGACCAGTTAATACTACTATTATTCAAATATAGGCACCAACCACCGAAGCCAAAGATGAGGAAATTGAATATTTTTACCAATTTCTGCAGTCTGAAATTGACCACACATGCATTCAAGATGTGTTGATTATCACTGGTGATTAGAATACAAAAGTTGGAAACAAAGAAGAATCACCAGTAGTTAGAAAATATGGCCTTATTGATAGAAATAATGCTGGAAATCACGATAGAATTTTGTAAGATCAGTGACTTATTCATTGCAAATATCTTTTTCCAACAATGCAAACAGTGGCTATAAATGTGAACTTAGCCAGGTCCAGGTGGAGTACACAGGACTCAGATTTATTACATCTGTGATGGAGGTGATGGAGAAGCTCAGTATCTTCAGCCAAAACAAGGCCAGGACCTGACTGAACAGACCATCAATTGCTCAAATGCAAGTTCAACTTGAAGTTGAAGACAATTAAAACAAGTCCATGAGAACCAAAATATGACCTTGATTATACCCCTCCTGAATTTAGAGACCATCTGAAGAATAGATTTGATGCATCGAACACTGGTGACCAAAAACTGAGGAATTGTGGGATGACATCAAGAACATTATCCGTGAAGAAAGCAAGAGGTCATTAAAAAGATAAGAAAGGAAGAAAAGACCAAATGAGTGTCAGAAGAGATTCATCTGTTCAAACTTTCTTTTGAACGGAGAGTAGCTAAAACAAATGGAAGAGATGATAAGATAAAAGAGCTGAATAGAAGATTTCAAAGAACAGCTCAAGAAAACAAAGCCAATTTTTATAATGAAAATGTGCAGAGACCTGGACTTAGAAAACCAAAAGAGAAGAACATGCTCAGCATTTTTTTAAGCTGAAAGAACTGAAGAAAAATTTAAGCCTCGAGTTACAATAATGAAAGATTCTATGGGCAAAATATTGAATGATGCAAGAAGCATAAAAAAATAAAAAAAAAAAAAAGATGGAAGGAATACACCGAGTCACTGTACCCGAAAGAATCATTCAGTGGTCATCCATTTCAGGGAGTGGCATATGATCAAGAACCAATGGTACTAAATAAAGAAGTTGAGGCTGCACTGAAGCAATTGGCAAAAAACAAGACTGCAGGAACTGACAGAATACCCACTGAGATGTTTCAACAAATGGATGGTGCACTGGAGGCCCTATTCATCTATGCCAAGAGATTTGGAAGATGGCAACCTGGCCAGCTGACTGGAATAGATTCATATTTGTACATTTGTAACCATTCCAAAGAAAAGTAATCCCACAAAATGTGGAAATTATCAAATAATATCATGTATATGACACTCTAGTAAAATCTTACTGAAGACAGTTCAAAAACAGTTGCAGCAGTATATTGACAGGGACCTTCCAGAAATGCAAGCTGGATTCAGAAGAGGATGTGAAATGATGGTTATCATTGCTGATGTCAGATGAATCTATGGTCAAAGCAGAGAATACCGGAAAGATGTTTACTTGTGTTGTATTGATTATGCAAAAGCATTCTATTGTGCAGATTATAACAAATTATGGATAACATCCAGAAGAATGGGAATTTCAGGAACACCTAATTATACTCATGAGGAACCAGTACATGGACCAGGAGGCTGTCATTCTAACAGAACAAGGAAGTACTGCATGGTTTAAAATCAGGAAGAAAGTGTGTCAGGGTTGTATCCTTTCACCATACTTATTCAATCTGTATGCTGAGCAAATAATCTGAGAAGCTGCACTATATGAAGAAGAACATAGCATCAGTATCGGAGGAAGACTCACTAACAACCTGTGATATGCAGACAACACAACTTTGCTTGTTGAAGGTGAGGATGACTTGAAGCACTTACTGATGAAAATTGAAAACTACAGTCTGCAGTATGAATTATACCTCAGTATAAAGAAAACAAAAATCCTCATAACTGGACCAATAAGCAGCACTGTGATAAATGGAGGAAAGATTGAAGTTGTCAAAGACTTCATATTACTTAGTTCTACAATCAACACCAATGGAAGCAGCAGTCAAGACATCAGATGACATATTGCATTGGGCAAATCTGCTGCAAAAGACCTCTTTCAAGTGGTGAAGAACATAGGTGTCTCCTTGAAGGATAAGGTGCACCTAGCCCAAGCCATGGTATTTTCAATTACCTCTTATGCATGTGAGAGCTGGACAATGAATAAGGGAGACCAAAGAAGAGTTAATTCTTTTAAGTAGTGGTGTTGTCAAGGACTACTGAAAGTACCATGGACTGCTAAAAGAACAAATTTGTTCTGGAAGCAGTGCAGCCATAATGTTCCTTGGAAGTAAGAATGGCCAGACATCATCTCAACTACTTTGGCCATGTTGTCGGAAAGGATAATTCCATGGAGAAGGATATTGCGCTTGGTCAAGTGGAGGGTCAATGAAAAAGGGGAAGGCCCTCAACAAGATGGATTGACACTGTTGCTGCAGCAATGATCTCAGTAAGTCAAGGTTAGTGAGGCTGGCACAGACCAGGGCAGTGTTTCGTTCTATTGTTCATAAGGTCACTATGAGCTGGGGATAACTAAACAGCACCTAACAACAACATTTTGCATTCCTAATTGCTGTTTTTGTATAATTTCTAATTGTTTATTTATTTTGGTGTTTTATTCTTGTATTGTTTTCCTGAAAACTTTTAGGGTATTGTGGATATCTTCCTCTTTTTTTTTTTTTTGTGGTTCCCTTGAGCTTTTGAAAGGAAACACACACACACACACACATACATATATATAACAGAACAAACCCACTGCCATTGAGTCAATTCTGACTTAGACCACCCCCATTGGGTTTCCAAGTTTGTAAATCTTTATGGAAATAGATTCCCCCATCTTTCATCTTACTTCTGTGGAGTGGCTGGTGGGTTTGAACCACCAATCTTTTGGTTAGTAGTCAAATGCCTTAGACATTGCACCACCAAAGCTCCATATATATTTGATGCTTTTCAGTTGTGCTGTTGGAGAAGAATGCTAAGAGTACCATGGTCTTCTAAAAGGACTAACAAATCTGCCCTGGAGTAAGTGCAGCCAGAAATTTCCTTGGAAGCGAGAATGGTCAGACTTTGTCTCAACTACTTTGGTCATGTTGTCAGAAGGAAGCATTCTCTGGAGAAGGATATCATGCTTGGTAAAGTGGAGGGTCAACGAAAAAGGGGAAGGCCCTCAACGAAATGAGTAGACACTGTGTCTGCAACAACGGGCTTAGGTATAGCAAGGATCATAAGGCTGGCACAGGACTAGGCAATGTTTCATTGTGTGCATAGGATCACTATGAGTCAGAGATGGCACCTAACAACAACAATTATATATATATAGAACTAACAAATATATATATATTTCCTTATCAGGTAGTTCTATCACTGGTTCTTTCAGGAAGATTTCCTTGTTATATTTTAGTAACATTCTTTTTACATCTTGTATTATTAGTTTGCTTGATTGGAAGTTATCTGTTTTCTCTGACACATTTTAGAATTTTTGCTTTTAATTGTTGATTATGTGTTGATTTTGCATTCCAGGTTTTTTTTGCTTTGCTTCATTTTTATATATCTGAGCATGTGTGGTAGGTGTTCTTCTTTGGTTGATCATTTGGGAGCAATGGAGCACACTCCCTGTCTGTCTCTAGGTGGGTGGAGTAACTGGAGGGAACATGGGTCTCAATCTATGTTTGTTAGTCATGAAGAGAAGCCATAGGTGAGATGAGCAGGTGTTGTCCACTATCTTTTGTTCTGTCATTGATCCAGTGCTGCAGGAGTGTGTGATGGTGTTCTACTTTTGGGTGAAGTGGTAGGTGATAGATGTGGTAGATAAGGCTGACTAATGAGGATTTTAATATCTGCCTTGCATAGGTTGAAGAAGACAAATATATATATATAGAGAGAGAGAGAGAAAGAAAGAGGGAATGAGAAGAAACATGTTAAAAATAAAAGGAGAAAGGAAAGAGGTAGACAAAAAAAATAAAAAGGAACAAAAAGTAGACAAAAGTAAAGGAAAAAAGAGAAAAAACAAAAGGAAAGAAAGACAGAGTAGTACTGGTGCTGCCATGGTCAATTGTCAGCAATGGCAGCAGCCAATTGTCACACAATCCAAGGGGATATGTACCCAGATGGGGCAAGAGACTGGCACACATGTGCACCTCTGACAACAGAGCCCACAGGGCATGCATCTTGGGTTCTGTGAGAGCAAAACCTGTTAATCACATGGGCACTGGTGAGTGGAATTGCAGACATTTGGCTCTTTTGTCTTGGGGAGTTGTGTAAGTTGCTGCTGGTAGGGGGACACAGCTGAGGAACTAGGTGGATGGACAGTGAGACAGTGTGTATCCCTAGCCCCTGGGTTGTTGGGAATAGGAAAGGAACTCACCTCTGCTCACTCGGAAGATGTGTTGGAGAAGGCAAGAGAAAGCACCTCTCCAGTGACAGTTCACTAGTGTGGCCCGTCTACTCTGGGGCAGGTGCAGTCAACTCTACAGTTCTCACCAAGACTCAATTAAGTGGGAGGCTGTCCAGAGTCCAGCATCTCCAACTGCTACCAAACGCTTTCTCCTTAGCATGGACACTCAACCCAAATGACTACTGTTCACAAGTAATGAGTTTTTTCATCTCCCTTCACTGGTTCCCTCTTCATTCTTTGATTACCCATGCCGCTGGTATTCTCACTCATTTTCCTGAATATTCCTTTTCCACATCCAGCTTATACTCTGCTCACCTTATTTCAGTCCAGATGTGTCCACAGTGTCTCTGTGAAATTGGTTTCTCCTCACTTGTGTATGATGTCTTCTGTATCTCAAAATGGCCATGCTTTTTCAGGCCCTGGTTTCTTCCCTCTCTCCAGTCACTGCCTTCACTATGTCTCCCTTTCCAATTGGCACCCAATCTAATTCTTTATCCTCTCATTTGATGATCAGAGTTTCAGGGTCAGCATCTTTATCTTATCACTTGGTTTTACTGGATCTTTGTTTGAGAGCTATTGGGCAGAGTGTGTCACCAGGATGGTATGTTGTTCCCTCCCCATAAAATGCATGTACAATTCTTGACCTAGCAATTCTAGTTCTAGGACTCTATTTGCAGGTATATCCCAAGACCTAGTAAATGTTACAAAAAAAGAAAAAAGAAAGAAAGTAAGTCTCAGATCATTGAATGTATTCTTGTAGTATATTACAATATGCAGGAGAAAATAATATACAGATATAAAGTTGATCTTATGTGTGACTACTAACCAGAAGCCTGGTGGTTCAAACCCACCAGCCACTCCTCAGAAGGAAGATTGGGCAATCTACTTCCATAGATATGCAGCCTTGGGAAGCCAAGGAGGGATCGCTATGAATAGAGATTGACTCCACTGCAGTGAGTTTGGTGCGTGTGTGTGTGTGTGTGTGTGTGTGTGTGATTGAGTCAATTCCAACTCATAATGTCCCATAGGCACTTTAATCTTTATAGGAACAGTTCATCAGGTCTTTTCTCCCCTGGAGCCACTACTGGGTTGGAAATGCCAATGTGTAATTAACTACTGTGCAAACCTTATCCCTGTTGAGTGGTGTCTTCTAAAAAGAAAACAGTCATGGAAAGTGAAACACACACACACAGAGGGAAGAGACCATGTAAAAAAACCATCTACCAGCACTGGGGGGATACAATACTGTTTTCCAAAAACCTAGGCTCAACAATAACAGCACTTTGAAAAAAAAAAAAAGTTGTGATTTGGGTGTAAATTTACAAAGCAGATTCGTTTTACTCTCAACAGTGCATGCACATTTGGTATCACGGCACCAATTACAATCCCCAGTCATAAAAAGCTCTTCTCCCCTCTCCTCCCTATGACCACCCCTGTCCTGTGCCTTTCCTGTCTGTCCAGCTTTACTTCTGTGTGAATGGTGCCCCTCTGATAACTCAGAGCAACAATACAGCACTTTTGTGCAAATAAGAAAAACAGTTCCCATGAAAGAAAATGTTATGGATTGAATTGCGTCCCCCAAAACACATGATAAATCCTAACCCCTATACCTGTGATTATAGATCTTGGTAGTGCAGTCTTTAAAGCACTTGGCTACTAACTAAAAGTTCAGCAGTTTAAATCCACCAGCTTCTCCACAGGAGAAAGATGTGACATTCTGCTTCCGTAAAGATTCCATAAAGATTTACAACCTAGGAAACTGTATACAGGAGTACTAGTCTGTTTTACAGGCCACTGTGAATCGGAATCCACTAAAAGGAAGTAGGTTTTTATACCTCTGATTATAATCCCATTTAGAATGCATTTTCTTTATTATCTCAATGAAGCTTTATTAGTGTTGATGTTTTTGTTAGGTGCCATCAAGTTGGCTCAGCCTCATAGCCACCCTATGTACAACAGAACAAAACACTGTCCAGTCCTGCACCAGCCTCGCAAAATTTCTGTATCTGAGCCCATCATTGCAGCCACTGTGTCGATCCATCTCGTTGAGGGATTTTCTCTTTTTCTCTGACCCTCTATTTTACCAACATGATACCCTTCTCCATGGAATTGTCCCTTCTGACAACATGACCAAAGTAGATGAGACGAAGTCTGGCCTTTCCAGCTTCCAAGGAGAATTTCAGGTGCACTCATTTCAGGGCAGGTTGGTTAGTTATGTTGGCAGTCCAGGGTGCTTTCAGTAGTCTTTGCCAACACAACTCAAAAGAATCAATTATTTGGTCTTCCTTATTCATTGTCCAGTTCTCACATGCATATGAGGTGATTGAAAATACCATGGCTTGAATTAGGTGCACCCTAGTCTTCAAAGAGATACCTTTGCTTTTCAGCACTTTAAAGAGGTCTTTTGCATCAGATTTGCCCAAGCAATACAACGTCTGATTTCTTGGCTGCTGCTTCCATAGGTGTTGATTGTGGAAACATGTAATATGAAATCTTTGACAACTTCAAGGTTTGCTACATTTATCACAATGCCGCTTATTGGTCCTCACAACTGGTATGGAGGTGTGTTGAGGTATAATCCATACTGCAGATCTTCATCAGTAAATGCTTCAAGTCATCTTCACTTTCAGCAAGCAAGGTTGTGTTGTTTGCATATCGCAGGTTGCTACTGAGTCTTCCTCCAATGATGCCCCATTGTTCTTTATATAGTCCAGCTTCCTCAGATTATTTGCTCAGCATACAGATTGAATAAGTATGGTGAAAGTTTACAACCTGACACACTCCCTTCTTGATTTTAAACCTCAAAGTGTCCTTTTGTTCTGTTTGAATGACAGCCTCCTGATCTATGTACAGGTTCCTCATGAGCACAATGAAGTGTTTTGAAATTCCCATTCTTCTCAATGTTATCCACAACTTGCTATAATTCACACAGTCAAATGCTTCTGCATAGTCAATATAACACAAGTAAACATCTTCCTGGAATTTTTTGCTTTCAGCCAAGATCCATCTGACATTTCTTTTGAGATATGAAAGAGCAGAGTAAGCAAGCAAGCACAGATGTTGTTATTGTTATGTGCCGTCGAGTCGGACCCAACTCATAGCGACCCCTCCTTGGATTTCCTAGGCAGTATATTGGGAGCTCTGGTAGCATAGTGGCTAAGGCACTTGACTGCTAACCAGAAGGCTGGCGGTTCAAACCCACCAGCCACTCCTCGGAAGGAAGGAAGGTTGGGCAATCCTACTTCCGTAGTGATACTGCCTCGGAAACCCAAGGAGGGGTCGCTATGAGTCAGGGCTGACTCGACGGCACATAACAACAACAACAACAAATCACTAGGAAGTAGACTGCCGCATCTTCCTTCTGAGGAGTGGCTGGTAGCACAGATAAGGGAAGATAAATACAATACCTTATGAGATCTCCAAGGAACCAAGAAACAGAAGCTGAAAAAAGACAAGGACCTCTCTCCAGAGCCCACAGAGTGAAAAATTTTCTTCTAGAGGTGACCTGAATTTTGAGCTGTAACTTCCTTAACTGAAAAAAATCAATTTCTTTTTGTTAAAACCACCCACTTGTGGTATTTCTGTTATAGCAGCCCTAGGAAACTAAGACAGAATTATTAGCAAAAAATCCCCTCTGGGATAAGCAATTACAAAAAAAGAGTTACACTGGTATATGGTTGGTGAGTGTTCTGAGGCTGCATTTCAACCTCTCTATCAGAAGACTTCGTGCTTTACACAAACTACCTAATAGTCTGTAGCAGCCTTAGAATTGACTCTAATTCCAGATAAAGTTTAGTACTATTGATCCACTTAACATTAACACTCATAAATTATATGGAAGAGGACTGTCACCTTGTCTTCCTCCATTTACACTAAATGCATAATCATAACCCAAGTTGGAAAAAAGAGAAAAAGAACTTTGTGCTCTCAGTATAAATAAAGAAACTGCAATCTCAAACAGAGTCCTTTCATCTTCATCTGGCTCTAGTCTCTCAAACAAATAAAAAAAAAAAGAGAGAGAAAAGTGAACTTTTCTTGACCAGTACCCCACACAATTAACAACCTGAGATAAGCAGACAAGACAGCTTTCCTTGCTGAAAGTGAGGATGATTTGAAGCACTTACTTTGTTGTTGTTGTTAGGTGCCGTCGAGTCGTTTCTGACTCATAGTGATGCCGTGCACAGCAGAACAAAACACCACCTGATCCCGCGCCTGCTTCATGATCCCTGCTATACTTGAGCCCATCATCACAGCTACCGTGTTAATCCATCTCGTTGAAGGTCTCCCCCTTTCGTCGACCCTCCACCCTACCAAGCATGACATTCTTCTCCAGGGACTGGTCCCTTCTGACAACATGACCAAAGCAGGTGAGCAGGCCATTCTTGCTTCCAAGGAGCATTTCAGGTACGCTTTCTCTAGGACAGATCTGTTAGTTCTTTTAGCAGTCCATGGTACCTTCAGCATTCTTCGCCAGCACCACAACTCAAAAGCATCAACTCTTCCTCAGTGTTCCTTATTCATTGTCCAACTCTCACATGCATAGGAGGTGATTGGAAATATATGGCTTGTGTCAGGCGCACCTTAGTCCTCAAGGAGACATCCTTGCTCCTCAGCACTTGAAAGAGTTCCCTCGCAGCCAACCTACCCAGTACTACACGACATCTAATGTCCTGACTGCTGCTTCCATTGGCACAGATTGTAGAACTAAGCAACGTGAATTCTTTGACAAGCTCAATCTTCTCTCCCTTTATTGTGATGCTGTGCATTGGTCCAGTTGTGAGGATTTTTGTTTTCTTTATATTGAGAGATAATCCTTACTGCAGACTGTATTCTTCAAACTTCATCAGTAAGTGCCTCAAGTCATCCTCATTTTCACAAGCAAAGTTGCATCATCTGTGTATCTCAGGTTGTTAATGATTCTTCTTCCAATCTTGATGCCATGTTTTTCTTCATAAAGTCCAGATTCTCAGATTATTTGCTCAGCACATAGATTGAATAAGTATAGGGAAAGGATACCACCCTGACACACTCCCTTCTTGATTTTAAACCATGTGGTGTCCTCTTGTTCTGTTCGAACAACAGCCTCCTGGTCAAGGTACAGGTTCCTCATGAGTACAATCAAGTGTTTGGGAATTCCCATTGTTTTCAATGTTATCCATAATTTGTCATGATCCACTGCGGTGTAGTAAATTACTCAGTGTGGCTTTTCTACCCATAAGTCTTTGTAAACTTCAAGGTGGGATTTTCTATGAGCAACTGAGGAGCTCCTGATTGCTGATGTCTACCTGGAGTATTTCTGTTGGGCGTGGCACAAAACAATGTTCTGGGAGATGCCCACTTTCTCTCACGTGCTTAGAGTTCTGATACTATGATTGGCTAGTTTGACTTCCCTGCGGGCTCAAAAGGAGGCCTCCTAGAGGCAGAACTCTCTCTCTGACTGCTGGCTGAGGAAGATGTGCTGCCAAGAGACACACTTTGCTGGGAAAGAGCCGCAAGAGACACACATTGCTGAGTGAAACATGGAGGGACCAGCACTGCTGGGAAAGAGACTGTGAGAGACTGTTGACTGAGGGAAGGTGGGCTGGGAGAGAGACTGAATATTTTTCCTGAACTAGAATTGTAGCCTGTGGTGCTTCCCTAATAAACCCCCTAATCTGTGAGCTCTGTGTGGCCACTGCAGCGAATTATCGAACCCAGGAGGGGGTGGTGGGTACTTTGGGAGGAACGGTTGGTGAAAGGGCTGGAGGGAGGCAGCATGTCTGGCCTTGCAGTAATAGGCCTTGGGTTACTGTGGGTAATCCTGTCTTCCTCTTGTGGGATTAGAGGAAGTCAGAACATGTGGCCTCCTTGTCCTTTTTGCATCCACACAATCAAATGCCTTTGCATAGTCAATAAAAACACAAGTAAACATCTTTCTGGTATTCTTTGCCTTGAGGCAAGATCCATCTGACAACAGCTATGATATCCCTTGTTCCATGTCCTCTTCTGAATCCAGCTTGCACCTCTGGAAGTTCTCTGTCAATATACTGCTGCAACCGTTTTTGAATTATCTTCAGTAAGATCTTACTTACGTGCGATATTAGTGATATTGTTCTGTAATTTCCACATTCTGTGGAATCATCTTTCTTTGGAATGGGTACAAATATGGGTCTTTTCCAGTCAGTTGGCCAGGTAGCTGTCTTCCACATCTCTTGGCATAACTGAGTGATTTTCTCCAATGGAGCATCTGTTTGTTGAAATATCTCAATGTGTATTCCATCAATTCCCAGAGCCTTTTTCTTCGCCAATTCTTTCATTGAAGCTTTGATTTCCTGCTTCAGTACTATTGGTTCTAGATCATATGCTACTTCTTGAAATGGATGATGATCAACCAGTTCTTTTTGGTGCAGTGACTCTGTGTATTCCTGTCATCTCCTCTTGAGGTTTTCTGCATCATTCAATATTTTGCCCATAGAATCTCAATATTGCAACTCAAAGCTTAATTTTTTTCTTCAATTCTTTCAGCTTGAGAAATGCCAAGCATGTTCTTCCCTTTTGGTTCTCAAACTCCATGTCTTTGCGCATTTCATTATAGTAATTGGTTTTGTCTGCTCAAGCTGCTCTTTGAAATCTTCTGTTCAGCTCTTTTCTCTTGTCATTTCTTCCATTTGCTTTAGCTACTCTCCACTCAAGGGCAAGTTTCAGAGTTTCTTCTGTCATCCATTTTGGTCTTCTCTTCTTTTCTCATCTTTTTAGTGATCTCTTGCTTTCTTCATGAAAATATTCTTGATATCCTCCCACAATTCTTCTGGTTTTCAGTCGTTGGTGTTCAATGCATCAAATCTATTCTTTAGATGATCTCTAAATTCAGGTTAAAAGTTATAAGAATATTCTGTTTTCCCAACACAATTTGCTAGTTGCTTCAAAAAATTCAGACTATAACCACTTCCCACTAAATATACAACTGTCTTCTGGTTCCTTCCCTGCTTGGTTTATTTTTGCCTAAATGGTTTCCCTTTGTTTATCCTTTTTTCATGCCCTCATCACTCTTTTTCAACACAGAAACCAGTGAGATCATGTTAACTGCAAATCAGAGTAATGCCCCTCCTTTGCTGAAAATTATCTGAGTAACATGTTACTCCCAAGCAGTAAAATTCAAAATAATTAAAATGTTGTACACATCTCTACACATCTTCCATTCATCACCACTCTCCATTAGTTCACTGTCTTCACTCTATCCTTATTCAATTATATCTAGCAAAATTATCCTGGCTACTTTTTTACAAAAATAAAATCACTAAGCATGCTCCTGTTTTGAAACTAGCCCCTCTTCCTAGAATTCTCTTTCTCCAGAGTTTCTTCCCTACCTTAGAATTTCTTATCACCCTTTCTCTATGTTTAGATATAGCATTTGCCACTGGCTACTTAGTATATATCTTTACTTATTTGTTTTGTTAATTGCTTATCCCTCACACTACAATGTATGTCCCATAAGAAAAGATTTGTTTTCTGTGTTTTATCTCCTGCTGCCATACATATTTGTTTAGGGAATTAATTCATTCCACACCTCCTTCCAAATAAAAAGTATGTATTGAGCATTTACTCTTCTGCATTAGAAGTTTATTAGCCAAGATATTGAATGCCTTTGTGGGTCAAAATCATCTCTTTTAAAATAAGGATAATAATTGCATTTAGCCTGCTGAAAGCTTGTGAAGGTTTAAAAGATTGCACATAAAGGAGCTGACACTGTGCTGGACACCTAGTAAGGGTTCCATAGAAAATAATACTGTTATAATGATGAATGATGACTGTCACATGCTTCAGGGAATACCATAGATTTGGTTTCTTAGAAACACACACACACACACACACACACACACAAATAAATAAATAAATAAATAAGAAATGTATTGCCCATTGCTGGAAAAGCTGGGATAACTAAAAGCTGAGTAGCCAAAAAAAAACTCACTGCCATCGAGTCAATTCAACTCATAGCGACCCCTCCTTGGGTTTCTGAGGCAGTATCTCTACAAAGACTCATATTTTCAGAAATTCATTATGAAATGTCTGCATCCTATCCACACCAGGACAGTACATCTCAATTCTGTTATTAATTTCTTTTGCTTCTCCATGTCAGCACTTCACTTTATTATAATTCCCTGAATGGTGAAAACAGTTGGGCACTCGACTACGAGCCAACAGGTTGGCAGTTCAAAGTCACTCAGAGGTACCATAGAAAACAGGCCTGGTCATCTGTTTCCAAAAAGACATAGGCTTTTGGAATGGAGCAGTTCTACTTTGCACACATGAGATCATCATAAGTCAGAATCGAATCTAACTATGTTTAGCTGTCGAAAGGCAGCTAACTACATTTTCACATGTGTCCCCAAATCAAAAACTTAGCTGCTGAAGCAGAGTTTTTTCTTCCAACTATTTTATTTTTCAAGCTGTACAGTCCAAAGCATATATACAAATATTTAATCTTCCTAAGGCTTTAGTTCTCAGGGGCAATTGCAGCCTCTGGACCCTCTTATAAAATCAATTCACTTTTAAATAGAACTTCTCTTTCCATTTTTTTTTCCCCATTAAGTTGAAAACAAGCCCCTTTTCCCTTCTACTTTATTGAAATAGTGCTTATATCTACCCATTCATTCTTGTTATCATCTACATTTTTTGCTTTTATTCTTTTTGCTGCATTATCTAAAACAACATTCCTTGGAGTACTGAATACAACTGTACCTGGTAGCATAGTGCCTAAGGCACTACTTGACTGCTAACCAGAAGACTGGTGGTTCAAACCCACCAGCCACTCCTCGGAAGGAAGATGGGGCAATCTATTTCTGTAGTGATACTGCCTCGGAAACCCAAGCAGGGGTCGCTGTGAGTCGGGTCTGACTCGGCGGCACATAACAACAACAACAACAATATGCTTTGACAAAAAGATTTAAGAATTCAAATGTCAAAATCATTAAGTAATGTTACTGTATGCAATCATCTTTGCCTAAGGATCATACTGATTTTGAAGTACACTATAAAAAACATTATCTTAAATATATTTCATTGAATTTTAATTGAATTTTACATACTAAATTTTAATATCAAATTTGAAAACTGGTATCAGAGTCTGAAATATTCATATGATCTATTTCTTTAAAGGTTTACTCAGCATGATTTGAATATACACAAAAATGTTACCTTGTTTTTATCCAGTAGAATAAATATATTTAAGGCCACTCTCAGACATTTTTTTTTCAATCAAGTAAAATAAATGCTATTTGGATTTTTACTTTCATAATTTAATAGCACTTTGAATAACTACAAGGGGAAATATTTATTAAAAGGTCAGTTTTAAAAGTACTTCTGGATGAAAAAAATCATTGATTTCAATAGTTATTTTCATGAAGAAAATACTTATAAAACTGGGCATCTATTTATACTGGAGTTAGTACTGTAGGCAAAGATATTTAAGGAAAATAAAAAGCCTAAATTATCAAAGAAATAATTCTTTGATAAATTATTTCTTTTTAATTAGGGCTTTGGTGTTATTGTTAGGTGTCATCGAGTGCGTTGCAACTCATATCAACTTTATCTCTATTTAACAGAATGGAAAATTTCCCAGTCCTGTGCCATTCTCATAATCCTTGCTATGCTTGGACCTGTTGTTGCAGTCACTGTGTCAGTCTATCTTGTTGAAGGTCTTTCTCTTTTTTTGCCGACCGTCTTCTTACCAAGCATGATGTACTTCTCCAGAGATTGGTTCTTCCTAATAACATGTCCAAAGTATAGGAGATGAAGTCTAGCCATTCTAGATTCCAAGGAGCATTCCTGCTGTGCTTCGTCCAGAACAGATTTGTTCATTCTTCTGGCAGTGCATGGTATTTTCACTATTCTTTGCCAATACTACAATTCAAAGGCATCAACTCTTCTTTGGTTTTCCTTATTCATTGCTGAGCTTTCACATGCACATGAGGCAATTAAAAATATCATGGCTTGGGTCAGGTACACCTCAAAGTCACATCTTTAAAGGTCTTTTGCAGCAAACTGCTGCTTTCATGGACATTAATATAATCTCAGTAGTTATATGGAGTCCCTGGGTTAGTACAAATGGTTAATGTGCTCTGTTGCTAACCAAAAGGTTGGTTTGTGTCTACCCAGAATCATCTTGGAAGAAAGAGCTAGTGTTCTACTTCTGAAAATCAGTCATTGAAAACCCTATGGAGCAATTCTACGCTAACATACATGTGGTCTTCATAAGTCAGACTTGACTGGACAGCAATTGGTTTAAATACATCTACAGATGTTGTTGTTATTGTTATGTGCCGTCGAGTTGGACCCGACTCATAGTGACCCCTCCTTGGGTTTCTGAGGCAGTATCACTACGGAAGATTTCCCCATCTTCCGTTCGAGGAGTGGCTGGTGGGTATAATACAGTAAAATTCAAAACACGGGAGAGAACTGATATCTTGCTTTAGGAAACTGTATAGTATTTAGTCTATGAACATGTGCAAAAATTGTCATCTTATTATCAACTATTTTCATGGGAAATGCAATGTTACATTTCTTGCTAAGCTTCTATAAATTGCTATCCCAAGTAAGGGTGATGAAAATTTTCAAATTTTTTCTTGAGATTTATTGTTCTGTTTTTTCCTAAACAGGAGGCTATAGTATAAAGATAGGAGTTCTGGTGGCGCAGTGCCTAAGACATTTGACTGCTAACCAGAAGGCTGGCGGTTCAAACCCACTGCCACTCCTTGGAAGGAAGGTTGGGCAATCTACTTCCCTAGTGATACTGCCTCGGAAACCCAAGGAGGGGTCACTATGAGTCAGATTCAACTTGACGGCAGTGAGTTTGACTTTTGGTTTCATAAGATAAAGATACATAAATCTCATGTGTACTTGACTGATTTTCATCTATGAAAATGTATATGAAAAATTAATTTTTAGAAGTTTGTTTCTTATATACAACCTTATGCCTGGAAGATTAATCCAAAATGTTTGCTATAGTCTAGTTCATTTATTATCATTGCTTTACTGCATTCAATTGTACAGATTTGCTACAATTTACTTTTCCTTTCAGTTGTCTTTTCATTTCCCTCCAGTACAAACATTGCTAATGTGAATATTCTTTTAAATACATCATGGTTTAAATGTGCCTAAGTTTCTCTAGTGTATATAAACAGGAGTGGAATTCTTAAAAATAAATATCTTTAATTCTAATACATAGCCCATTTTTTTCTGTTAGTTTTTCCTTCTGAATAAATAAAATATCCCTTATTTCACTTTGTCTGTAAAGTCAGACAAAACTCTCAGTCTAAATGAAAAGTCCATGAAAGATCTTGTAAGTCACATATTTCTTTTTAATATCCTCTCTCCTTAGGTTTGGGTATGGTTTTATGTTTAAATTCTTTAATAATTTTATTTAAACTTTATAATAATATATTTAAAAAGCAACATCAAATTATTTGTGGATGGATGAGGATATAAAAAATTACAAAAAAGTAAAATAAATATAGAATAGACAAGAAAATAAGAGAAGTATGTATTAATAATTGATAGTGGGAAGAATAAATATAAATTCAAGGCACAGATTTCTTTCTTTCTTTCTTTTTTTTTCCATTGAAGTTTCACTTTTACCATGGATAAAATTTGACTTACAAGTCAACATATTTTCCATGAATCAGTGGAGAAATCCTGAAACTTGTGTATACTATAATAGGGGAAAAGGTACCCCAAATTCAAACATGTTCAATAGATGTACTTTTATTAAGCCTTGGACAGGACAAAGACAATCATCCAGGATGAGGCAAATTATCAACATGTGCACAATACAGAAAGCTGAATAGAGTTCACTGAGTCATGGCCTTGAAGCTAACTAATTACATATGATTGAAAACGAAGGGAATTTTCATAAAATCATGATTGGTGGCAGATTGTTTCATCACTGTTGCAGGCAGGACTACAGAAGCAGGAAAATGACTATGAGTGGAATACATATATAATTGAAAACAGAAAAGAGTTACGGGTTTGGTTCTCCTGTACCTTGACTACCTGCCTAGGTGGTTGTTTGGATATGACTGAAGACCATGGGACATGAGTCATAGACACAAGATGGCTACAAAAGAATGCCAGAATCCTAACCTTAATTTAAATTAAAAAAGGACAGTCAGGCAAGTTCCTTAGTTCTTTGTGCGAACACAATCTTCTTTAAACCACACTCTTCCTAGGTGCAAACTGCTGCTCCTCATGTATGTCCTGGAAATTCTTTATGCATAAGCTCAATGCTGAAGGTCAGAAAATACTCAACTCGAGTCTGAACTTATGTCAAGCTTCAAAGAAGAGTTAGGGCTGTAGACCACAGCCTTCCACAAACCCAAGTGCATCAGAATTTAAGCTCTAATACAATAATTAAGAAAAAAAATGTAATTGGGGAGCTACTTAAAAGTTTGTGTGGAGTCCTACACTTTTGAAATTTTGGAAGAATGAAGAGTGGAAGAGGACATATTTTGGCAACTAATTGTTGACCTAGAGTCTGGGATTTTTTTTTTTTTCCCCTAGACTGGTCTTCACTATCCAAAATTACCAGTCTCCAGAGCAGACAAAGCAAAGAAATAAATGTATCTCTCAAAAGATCCCTACCTTCTAGTATTGACGCCATCATTTTTTCTCCTCACCTTAAGTGTTGGCACAAACTGTGATTTGCATAAATGAAATGAATGTGACAAAGGTGATGGGATTCACATGATACATAAAAGGTTAGCATCTGTCATACTAATGTTTGCTCTCTTTTTGTTGCTAGATTGAAGAAGCAATTTTTTAAAAAGAAATTTTTCTTATTTGTCTCGATGAGATGACTTCTCAATAGTAGGGTTATTATAATGCATAACTTAATAATTATCTTGTTAATGATAAGTAGGCACACATATTTCTCACCCTAGGGTGTGAGATGAAAAGAATCATCTTAGTTGGACATTAACAGGAAAATAGCACTCAATGATTATGTTGCATATTTCATGGTAGAATCCACCACTCTGTTGAGTGTAAAAGGGATGTAGATGAAGTAAGAGTTCAATGGCCTGTATTTTATCCAAACACTTTCTACAGGATGATTGCATTGATAAATAAATACCTATTGTTAGCTAAGGAGCTCTAGTGGAGTAGTGGGCAAGGCATTTGGATGCTAACCAGGTCAGTGGTGCAAATCCACCAACTGCCTCATGGGAGGGAGATGAGGCAATTTACTTCCATAAAGATTTACAGATGTGGAAATTCAATGGGGGTCACTATGAATCACTCAATTAGGAGTTGGAATCAACTTGATCGCAATGGGTTTGGGTTGTTAACTAAAGAATGTGTTTCTTTGTGCCATAGTTCTGGAAAAGAACCTGATGGTATTTAATATCAAATACTTCTTTTCATTGGCAGGAGACTAATTCCTACTAGTGAAAATGGCTACTGAAAAGAAAATGGCTCTACTGTTTGGCAAATAAATCGTCATCTGTTTAATGAAAATACATATTGACAAACAGCCAAGTGTTAGCATGAAGCAAAATGTTTCACCATCCAAATTGTTTAAATGGAGTCACAATGCTGTTTTAAAGGCACAGATTTCCCTCTATTATAGTTAATCCTTCCACCAACCCTAAATTAAATATTCTAGGACATGAGTGTCTTATTTTTAGATAAATGTAAAGATAGATCTTATGATGTGTCTCAGATTATTTGAATGTAGCATCTTCTTCCTATATTCCCTTACAATTCTTGTATTTATCTTGATATCATTTATATATGAGGGTGGAATTATCCAAAATAATAATTTCAATTTCTCTTGCCACTCTAACAAAGATAGATTGAAGTTCATGTGTGAAATTGTTTTAGAATGTGTACAAATACATATGTTCTTAAATATATTGGTTGTAATATTATTTTGATGCTATGATCTATTTTTTTTAATGCACTTAGGTATGCATTATAATACTAATTGTCAGGTATTTCATTTTACTTGGACCCACAATCAAAACACACGGAGACCACATTCAGGAAATCAGATAACATACCGTATTGGCAAATCTGCTGCAAATTATTTCTTCAAAGCGTTAAAGAACAAGGTTGTCACTTTGAAGACTAAGGTGCAATTGACCCAAGTGTTCATATTCTCAATTGTCTCATATGCATGTGAAAGGTGGACAATGAATATGGAAGAATGAAGAATTGATTAATCTGAATTATTCTTTTGGCAAAGAATACTGAAAATATCATGGATTGCCAGAAAAACAAACAAATCTGTCCTGGAAGAAGTACAGACAGAATGCTCCTTGGCAGTGAGAATGGCCAGAGTTTGTTTTGGTTACCTAGTACCTCTCTAATGGGAAATATACTGCAAATGGGATGGTTAGAACAAACAGGAGTATATTCTCTTACAGTTTGAAGACTTTTAAGCCTGAATTCAAAGTGCCAGTCTCTAAGGGTTACTTGAAAGCTCCTCACCGTTGGGCTTCAGCTATGTCTCCTGCTCATGGCCCACTGGAGCTAGAGGCTTTTGTTCACTCAGACAGCTGCTGGCTGCTGAGGCTGACAAGCCCAAGGTTGACAAGTAAAAAGACACAGTCCTGATGTTACCCAAATCATATGGACTGTTAATTCAAGTCCATTGAAATATCAAGGTTGGCAGAGCATAGCAGGCTGCTGAACGACATGGCTACATGCAGGGTTCAAGTGTGCCATAAGCTAGAGGCCATTCCCAAAGCTACTTCTTATATACAGGAAGCAGACCGCATCTCTAGAGCAGCTACTCAGCTGCTTGTGGTAGATCCCACCATGGAGTTGATTGCCAGTCTCATCATGAGGAATAACTACATCCAGCTGCCCAGACACTCAAGCAGGCCCAGCCAAGTTGACACACAACCTTAACTACCAGAAAGTTCATCACATGTACTTTGGTCATGTTGTCAGAAGGGATCATTCCCTAGAGAAAGTTGTCATGCTTGGTAAAGTAAAGTAGAGGGTCAATGAGAAAGGGGAAGACCATCGGTGAGATGGATTGATACAGTGACTGCAATGATGGGTTCAAGTATGGCAAAAATCGTGAGTATGGTTGCAAAAACGGCAAGGAGACCACATTTTCTGACCTCCTCTAATCTCACAAGAGGAAGACAGCAGTAACCCAAGGCCTATTACTGCAAGGCCAAACATGCTGCCTCCCTCCAGCCCTTTCACCAACCATTCCTCCCAAAGCACCCACCACCTCTCTCCTGGGTTCGATAATTCACTGCAGTGGCCACACAGAACTCACAGATTACAGGGTTTATTAGGGAAGCACCAGTCTACAACTCAAGTCCAGGAAGAATGCTCAGTCTCTCTCCCAGCCCACCGTCCCTCAGCCAAGAGTCTCTCACAGTCTCTTTCCGGGGTGCGTGTTTCTTGCGTCTCTTTCCCAGCAATGCGTGTCTCAGGAGCCCATGTCTCTTTTCAGCAGCAAGTCTTCCTCGACCAGCAGTCCGAGAGAGTTCTGCCTCCAGGAGATCTCCTTTAGAGCCCGCAGGGTGGTCAAACTAGCCAATTATAGCATCAGAACTCTAAGCACCTGAGAGAGAGTGGGCACCTCCCAGAACATTGTTTTGTGCCACTCCCAACAGAAATACTCCAGGTGAACACTTTCAGCAATCAGGAGCTCCTCAGTTGCTCATAGCAAATCCCACCTTGGAGTTTACAAAGACTTATGGGTAGAAAAGCCACACAAAGTAATTTACTACACTGCAATGGTAAAGGATTGGGAAATGTTAAATGCTTTTTTTTTCTGTCCTACATAGCATACCTATGAGTTAGAGAAGACTTGACAACATCAAAAAACAATGAAAATAAATTGGAAAGCAGCTCCCAATCCCGAGTTGGCCAATTTCATTCAGTTTTATTCAGATCTTGGAGACTAAACAACCCTCCAAAGCAAATCAATTAATGGCCTCACAGTAACAACAATATCAGTCTCTTAAAGGCTGGTGGTTCAAATCTACCAGTCCCTCCTTGGAAAGAAGGTTAGGCAATCTACTTCCGTAGTGATACTGCCTCGGCAACCCAAGGAGGGGTCGCTATGAGGTGGGTCCAACTCAACGGCACATAACAACACAACAATAACCAAAAAGTAAATAGAAGCTGCCAAAGTGGCAACGAGGCTGCGTCTTCTGACCTCCTCTAACTGCACAAGAGAAAGACAGAATCACCATCAGTAGCCCAAGGCCAATCATGACAGGCCAATCATGCTGCCTCCCTCCAGCCCTTGCACCAACCGTTCTTCCCTCAACACTCATCACATCTCTGCTAGGTTCGATAATTCTCTGCAGTGGCCCACAGAACTCACAGAATATGGGGTTTATTAGGGAAGTACCAGGCTACAATTCAAGTTCAAGAACAACACTCAGTCTCTCAGCCTGCCATCTCTCAGCCAACATTCTCTCTCAGTCTCTCTCCCAGCAGTGAGTGTCTCTCAGTGTCTCTTTCACTGCAGAGCATGTCTCTCAAGAGCGTGTTTCTCTCAGCAGCATGTCTTTCGCAGTCAGCAGTCAGAGAGACTCCTTCTGCCTCTAGGAGGGCTCCCTTTGAACTTGGCACAATGGCCAAACTAACCAATCATAACATCAGACAGAATTCTAAGCACCCGAGAAAGAGTGAACTTCCCAGAGCATTGCTTTGTGCCACTCTCAACAAAAATACCCCAGGTGGATAACTTTAGCAATCAGGAGCTCCTCAATTGCTCACTGCAAATTCCACCATGGAGTTAACAAAGACTTAATGCTAGAAAAGCCATACCAGGCAATTTACTTCATCACAGTAGTCTAATGCCTTAGGCCTTATGCCACCAGAGATCCTTATACACTTATATGCATACACACAAATACATGTACATATACACACATATATATGTGTGTAGGAGCTCTGGTAGCATAGTGGCTAAGGCACTTGCCTGCTAACCAGAAGGCTGGCAGTTCAAACCCACCAGCCACTCCTCAGAAGGAAGATGGGGCAATCTACTTCCATAGTGATACTGCCTCAGAAACCCAAGGAGGGGTTGCTATGAGTCGAGTCCGACTAGACGGCACATAACAACAACAACAACATATGTGTGTGTATTTAAAGTGTTATGTTGTTTCTACAAAGTTTATAGAGTCATGCAGGTTCTATAAGGTTTGTTATGATAAATAACAGCCCCTACTTTATTCCCAGAGGCAGCCAGTTTAAAGCCTTCTGATTTTATTGTTACTTAATGAACATTCCTAAAGGATATTGTTATATGTTTTTTTCTTCATTTTCCAATTTGGGACAATGTCTATATCCTTTACTATGGTTGATGAATATATTTTTTTTTTTCTATTTCAACCCTCTTTTCCCAGTAATGGCACAGACAAGGTTTCATTCTGTTTAATTCAGTATTTTATTGCTAAAGTTTTAATTATTTCTTCTATCTACCCAAATAACACTCTTGTGTTGCCTGAGTTTTTGTTTTTGTTGTTTATTTTTAAATTGAGGTTGGAGATTTTTTTCAAGATTTACAGGTTATAAATCATATCATTGCTCCCAGCTTTCCAGTGGTCCCAAATCCTCATCTACTATTTTCAAATATCACTCTAGACACTACATATTTTATGATTATTGATCTTTATAAAGCCTTTTTTCAATATACCTATCCACCCAGAGAGCCAACATTTGTTTGCTTTCACCTGAGAAAACCAATTTACACAGATAGTTAATGTCTCAAGGATGTACTGAATCTTCCACCTACTATTCTCACATACTTCATGCTGATTTATGGTCCTTGCAATTTAAAAAAAAATCCAAATTATGACAATATGTAGATTATTTATTAATGTATGCCATGTCCTACCAGGTTTGTGTTGAAGATAGTATAATTTTATTGCAATATTTAGCAACTACTGGACACAGCATTTCTAAAGAAAAACTACAGTTTTCCAAACTGACCATTAAATATTTAGGGCTTGTTATTTCTATGAAGGTATTTCAACTGGCCCTAAACTAAAGTAAACCATTCTTGCTTTTCTCATTTCTAAAACCAAGAAACAACTACATGGATATATAGGGATATATGGCTACTGTAAAATTTGAATTCCAAACTTTTCTTTTGTGGTCCAATTGTTATAATCAGCTCCATGGTGGAATCTACTGTGAGCAGCTCAGTAGCTGTCTTAGGGATGTGGTCGGCTTCTGTGTATGTTTGGTGGGGCAAGCGTATTGTGAAAATTCCTTCAATGTATTTTTTTTATGTTGTGGAAATTGTAGTTCCAGAACAATATAAGGCAATAAATATTGTGTCACCTATCATGGAATCATATTTATAATTTAAAATTCATTCTTAAAAGGATTTTTCTTAGCTGAGGTATAGAGCCATCAACCTTTTGGTTAGCAATCAAATGCCTCAGGCACTATGCCACCAGGGCTCAGGTAATATGTACTGGTATTATTAACATAATTATCTATATCATTTGATATAAGTCTGATTTCTTAGTATTCCAAGGGCTTCCTCTGGTGTCCTAGGTAACTCAGCTACTCCCCTAGAAGGGTCTCATTCCCAGGATTTAATAATTAAAGAGTTAGCACCAGCCACAGCAGAAAAATGCAGGATTGAGGAAATGAATGGGAGTTCTCTTGAGATAGAAAGCTATAATAAAAAATCCTTTCGTAATGAGCTTGTGGTAGTTAAGGTTATGTGTCAACTTGGTTGGGCCTGGTTTTGAGTGGCTAGATGCTGGATATGGTTACTCCCCATGATGAGACTGGTAATCTACTCCATGAAGGAATCTACTGTGAGCAGCTGAGTAGCTGCCTTAGGGATGTGGTCTGCTTCCAGTATATAAGAATCAGCTTTGAGAAGGTCTCTCAGTTTTTGGTACATCTGGATTCTGCATTTGGCTGAGTCTTCATCTCAGTGGCCTGTCATGTTGTCTGCTGATCTTGAGAATGTTTCTGGACTTGAACTAGTGGCCTGCCATGTTGTTTGATAATCATAGTATTGTGTCATTTTACTTGTCAGCCTTGGGTTAGTCAGCCTCAGCAGCCAGCAGCTACCTGAGTAAGAGATGCCTCCAGCTTCAGTAGGCCAGGAGCAAGAGGCAGAGTTGAAGCCCACGGTTTAATGGTCTTCATCTAACCCCTATAGCTGGCACTTTGAACTACTTTTAACCTCCAAAACTATAAAAGAGTAAATTCCTGTTTCTTCAAGCCATTCATGTGGTATTTTCTGTTGGAGCAGCACTAGAGGATCAAAACAGAATTGTTCAGGTGATTTAGAGTGCTTACTTCCAATAGCTGGGGAAATAGATATTGCTACTGGGAGTTTAACAAGACCTAAAATTATTGACTTATTTGTGGGAAGTTGTTAGCTTTCTCCTTTTCATATAAGAACTACATAAATGATTTTTTTTTTTTTTTGAGGGGGAGGTGGGTCTTAGCTGACAAGAGTGAAATATTACATTCAGCTTCTGGATCTATATTAAACTCTGTAAGGTAATTAATTAATTAATATTTGTTTGGTTTTATTTTCTTCTTTCTCTTTGCACTAAATTTTATTCATCTTCTCATATGCTGTTTTGTAGACCTGAAATATTTGTTTTTCTGAGAAATGTGAGTTATAAATAAAATCTAATAAAAATATCTATTCCAATGTAATGAAAACTGTAGAGTTCATTTATCTCTAGTGTCTTCAGGCACAGTAAACATTCTAAAAAACATATCCCA
The DNA here is from genome assembly GCF_000298275.1 of Orycteropus afer afer. NCBI lineage: Eukaryota > Metazoa > Chordata > Mammalia > Tubulidentata > Orycteropodidae > Orycteropus > Orycteropus afer. The sequence goes on from NW_006921610.1 coordinate 387,299, forward strand.
TACCACCACTTCTTTAAAAGAGCTGATTTAAAAAAAAAAAATCTATTTACTATTGTTGTCATGACTGGATCCCCTATCTACCTCTTTCCTTATCTCTGACATTAATCCACTCCATAGTCCATGTTCTAGTCTTTCTGAAGTATTTATATTTGCAAAACCTAATATGCTTTTCAAACTCCATGAGTCTATACCCAATATTTCTTCTATTTTCCCCTTGTCATTTTCTATATAATTTATACAAGTTTCTTAAGAATCTTTTAGCTCAAAAATTTTTTCAAGATCTTCCCACTCTACTTAAACCCATCCCAATTCTACATTCCTCAGTGTTTCCATACCAAAACCAAAAACCAAACACACCACCAGAGCTCCCTGTGTTTCCATAGTTTCTGTGAATTGTTTTTCAAAACTTTTAGAATATTGTATTTTAATGTCAGTTTTAAGCTCCCTTTGGTAGCGTAGTGCCTAAGGCACTTGACTGCTAACCAGAAGGCTGGCAGTTCAAACCCATCAGCCACTCCTTGGAAGGAAGGTTGGGCAATCTAGTTCTGTAGTGATACTGCCTTGGAAACCCAAGGAGGGGTCACTATGAGTCGGGGCAGACTCAACGGCATATAACAAAAACAACACCTTTTATTATCTTCTATAACCCCAGTGCACATAATAATAACTAGCACAATAGAGTAGACAAACACAATTGACCAAATGAGTAATTACCAAAGCAAACCAAACCCAGTGCCACTGAGTGGATTCCACCTCATAGCAACTGCACAGGACAGAGAAGAAATGCCTCATAGGCTTCCCAAGGCTATTATGGAAGCAAGCTGCCACATTTTTGTCCTGGAGAGAGAGACTGGTGGATTCAAACTGCCTACTCCTTGTTTAGCACCAAATGCTTAATAATTGCACCACCAGAGATCCTCAAACCAGCAATTAATAATTTGAAAGTGTTTATTTGATCCTTCTCTCTAGACATTTCAATATGAAAGTGATTTTCAAGCTGTATGTGAGGGTTCCGGCAAGATGGCGGACTAGGCAGAAAGACTGCACAGACCCTCTTTAACAAAGAAAAGGGAAACCAATTAACACAGACACAGAAGATAATC
>NW_006921610.1:389126-390187 GCF_000298275.1 Orycteropus afer afer
GTGCCGCCATTTTGAAGGTTTAAAAAGAGGCTTGACTATTTTGGATATTTAAAGAGACAGCACTCTCGTAGATTCCTGGGGCTTAAGAAATGTTCTGCTTTCCAGCAACCTCAAAGACACTCAGGGCCTGCAAGACTGAAAAGGTATGGCATTCTTCTTGTTACTCTTATACCCTACACCCACTTGGTGAATGGAGTTGTGGACATCCCCATTCCCACCTACCTTCTGGGTCCACAGGAACTCCATCAAGGTCTGTGTGCTCAAATGAAGCCTGGGTGCCCTGCCCTGTCTACCACCAATTTTTTTTTTTCTGTTTTCCCTTTTTTTTATTTTTATTTTTTTTATTTTTCGCTTTCTTTTTTCTGGTGATTAGTTTGCTTGTATTTGTCTGTTTTAAAACAACTAATATTATTAATACTTTTGTCCCTTTTATTACTATTCTTAATCTTCCCCTACCAGGTCCTAGTTTTCAGCATTTTTTCTTTTACCTCTGCCTGGTTGAAATTTTTTTTTTCCAAATTTAAGTTTCCCCCCCTTTTTCTTGTGATTAACCCTGTTCCTTGTTTTTCTTTTTGCATTTTTCCCATTTTTTTCTTCATTTATTATTCTCCTTCCCTACTTTTTTTTTCTTAATGCCCTATCCCCAGATATTACAGGTTTTCTTGTTTTTTCTTCTTTTTTTCCCTTTTTTCTTTTTTTGGTTACTGTTCCTGTGTGATTACCTGAGATGTTTTTCATCCATGGGCTTTTAGTTTTTTGATGGTTATTCAATTGTAATTTGTGTCTAACTGAGTGGGACAACAACAGTCCCCATAAGACACAACTACACTCACACCTACTACAACTTCACTTACTGAGCAAGAGCCACTTCCTCCTTCTCCCCTGATGGGCCAAGGATAAAAAACCACCAACAAGAACCTGAATCACCCTTGGCTGCTCTTCACAAACAGTTAACAGAGATCTAAATACAACAGTGCCATGATGCCTCAGAAACAACAGACCATCACAGTCCACACAAAAAAGCAGGATAAAGTGGTAGAAACAAGGGAGCAGGATACAGA
>NW_006921610.1:391439-392623 GCF_000298275.1 Orycteropus afer afer
AGAGCTCACAAGATTGTAAACAGGGAACCAGAGACATCAATTGGCAAGTGAGGACAGCTACAAACAAAAAGAGGGAAAAGACTGTGTAGTCACAGAACTTCTAAATGGTGAGGAAGTTAAGAAAGATGCAAGATAGAATGGACTGTTCTAAACCTGAGGATAAAATTATAAATCATAGGGTAACCTCAAAGAAAACTATAAACCTTCACATCACAATAAAAAAGAGGACAAGCACAAATATTCAGCATATACTAAAACAACAGCAACAAAGGAAATGATAACATGATTCAAGCTGTATGTGAGTAAACAGAAAATTCAGGTCAATGGGCATGAGATGGCATACTTTCCACTTTTGGTACAAATTGACTCCATAATTTTCAAGTAAGAGCTTCTACATTAAGGATACATTTGAATATTTGGTAAATATTATGCAGGTATTGGAATAAGGAATCAAATCAAGTACATAGCCAGTGACTACAAAGGATTTATTGGTTCAGAATAAGAGATCATAGTTTGAATACTGATCATTTGCACTACTCAAAGGTGATTGTAACCAACATTTTGATTATAATATAAGAGGAAAATTTTTTGAGACTAAGTATAATGTATACTTATAAATATACTTTATCCTCTGAACTGGTCATTGTTATTGTTTTATATTGTTTATGAGTCAATCTATTATTTGGCTAAATGGTGGCATCTGAGAGTGGCTTCAGTTCTAAGTTTAAGGGGTATCTCAGGGTGATAGTTTTAGGGATGAGGGCTGATTCTTTAATCTCTACCTATCCAGTAAGTCTGGCTCTTTTTTTTTTTTTTTTTTTTTCAGTAAATTGAGGTTCTACATTTTTCTCCCATTCTATCTAGGACTACCTATTTTGTCTCTTCTTGTTAGTGGTAGCCAGGCATCATCTAATTTTTCTGGTTTAGGATAGATGAGGCGGTGGTTTATCTGGGTTTACAATCCTATAGACTCATTTATTCTGTATATAGTTAGCATTATTTAAATATATATATTGTTGTTGTTGTTGTTATTTGCCGTTGAGTCGGCCCCGACTCATAGCGACCCCTCCTTGGGTTTCCGAGGCAGTGTCACTACGGAAGTAGGATTGCCCAACCTTCCTTCCGAGGAGTGGCTGATGGGTTTGAACTGCCAGCCTCTGGTAGTATAGTGCCTAAGGCACTTG
>NW_006921610.1:392929-406188 GCF_000298275.1 Orycteropus afer afer
ATGGCATTAGTTGTAATTCCCCACAATGTAACTGCTGTCTTCCCACTTCCCCTTTAGTTATCTCTTCCCTATGTCCTTCCTTCCTATGCATTCCTGCACCAGAGCTATCTCCCTGTGCGGATACTGCCCTTCTGTTCTCCCATGATTGATCGTTCTATGGAGGTATCTACCTGATGTAAAGGTTTACCCTATATGCCTGTCTATTTTTTGGCTGGAAGCCACAGGAGTGAGTTCAATTCCAGACTTGAAGGGGAACGGGGGGCCAGAGGCAGTCTTACTAGGCTATATCAGACCAGTAAACCTGGTCTTTTTTATGATTTGGAGTTTTGTTGCACATTGTTCTCCCACTCTATCCAGGTCTCCTATACTGATCCCTTTCCAAGTGATTGACAATGGTAGCTGGGCACCATTTAGTTCTCTTCCCTTTTCCCCCCTACTGTGTTGATCACTCACACTTTTTACATGGCCCTTTCCTTCACCCAAATTAATACGTGTCTCTACCTCTCTAGCATTGCTCCCTCCCCTCCTCTCTCACCACTGGTAAACAACAAAGTTTCATTCTATATAACCTTTCCTTCACTTTTTACAATAATGAACTAATACAATATTTGTCCTTCTGTGATTGATTTATTTCACTCAGCATAATGTCCTCCAAGTTCATCCATGTCATGCAATGTTTTGTAGATTCTACATTATTCTTTATTGTTGCATAATATTCCATTGTGTGTATGTACTGTAGTTTGTATATCCATTCTTCTGTTGAAGAGCACCTAGGTTGTTTCCATCTTTTGGCTATTGTAAATAGTGTTGTAATGAACATGGGTGTGCATGTATCTGTTCTTGTCTTAGCTCTCACTTCTTTAGGATATATACTTCATAATGGGTTGCTGAATGTGTTAGTTAAGGGTGCATGTCAACTTGGCTGGTCCTGATTGAATGGCTGGGCATCTGGATGTAGTTATTCCCCATGGTGAGATTGGTAACTAACTCCTTGGTGAACTACTGGAGCAGCTAAGTAGCTGCTTTAGGGATGTGGGGTGCTTCCAATATAATTTTCCTAGATTCATACTTTGTACAGTCTATGTTCTGATTATTAATGGATGGTTGCAGCTGTTTCTCCTCAATTTGAGTGGTGCCACGTCAGCGAATAGAGGTCTCAAAAGCTTTACCTTATCCATATGAGTAAGGCTGATTTTACTCTGATAATGCAGCTTTTGTCCAGTCCTACTTTGATAGCTTTCTAAGCTAAGTGACTCATCTTCCACCTCTGTATTGGACAATGTTTCTGGACTATTCATAAAGTTGTGCAGTAATGTATCAGACAGTGTTTCTCTGCTATTCATAAGGTTTTCCCTGGCCAATTCTTTGAGAAGTTTATGGCCTCCTCCTTCTTCCTAGTCAGTCTCAGTCTGATAAAGTCTGTCTTTATTATTTCTTTTCTTCTGGTGACTGTCTCAGTCAGGAATAGGTGTTGGATTTTGTCAAATGTCTTTTCTGCATCATTGGATATGATCATGTGGTTCTTTTCCTTTATTTTATTTATGTGATGGATGACACTGAGTGTTATTCTAATGTTGAACCATCCTTACATACTCACTTGAAACCCACTTGGTCATAATGTATTATTATCATTATTTTTTTATATGTTGCTGGAGTCTATTGGCTAGGATTTTGTTGAAGATTTTTGCATCTACATTCATGAGGGACATTGGTCTGTAGTTTTCTTTTTCAATGATGTCTTTGCCTGGTTTTGTTATCAAGGTTATGCTTGCTTCATAAAATGAATTGCGAGGATTCCATCACTTTCTATGCTCTGAAATAGTTTGAGTGGGATTGGTCTCAGTTCTTTTCTGAATGTTTGGTAGAATTCTCCCCTGTAGAACTGTCTGGGCCAGGATTTTTATTTTTTTCTGTTGGCAATTTTTTTTTTTTTATAATCTGTTCAACTTTTTTTTCTTTTTTTTTGTGTGTGCTTGTTCAAATTTTCCACCTCAGTCTATGTTAGTTTAGGTAAGCAGTGTGTTTATATAAATCTGTGCATTTCTTCTAGATTTTCAAACATGTTGGAATACAGTTCATTGTAGTATCCTAGTATTACCCTTTTTATTTCAGTTGGTTCTATTGTGATTCTGCACAATTCACTTCTTATTTGGGTTATTTGTATTCTATCCCTCTTTCTTTTGTTAAATTTGCCAATAGTTTGTCAATTTTATTAATCTTTTCAAAAAGCCACCTCTAATCCTGTTGATTTTTTAATTTTCTGTTTCATTTATTTCTGCTTGAATCTTTAGTATTTCTTTTCTTCTGGTGGCTGCTCTTTTTCTAATTGTTGAGTATGTTGGTTTAAAGTGTTGATTGTGGCTCTTTCTTCTTTTGTGATATGTGCATTTACTGCTATAAATTGACCTCTCGTCACTGCTTTTGCTAGGTCCCAAATATTTTGGCATGTTGTGCTTTCATTATTGTTTGATTCAAATAATTTTTTAATTTAATTTTTTATTTCTTCTATTACCCAGCTGTTTTTAAGGAGAGTGTTATTCAGTGTCTGTGTGTTTGCTTTTTGTTCTGTTGCTTTTCCTATAGCTGATTTCTAATTTTATAGTATTGTGATCTGACAAGATACTTTGCAGTATTTCAATATTTTAAAATTCATTAAATCTTGGTTTAAGGCCTACCATATGGTCTATCATGGAAAATGTTCCATGTGCACTGGAAAAGAATGTGTATTGTGCTGTTGTTGGGTGAAGCACTCTGTAGATATCTACAAGGTCAAGTTGTTGGATTGCATGGTTTAGTTCTTCTGCATCTTTGTTGAATTTCTTTTCATTTGTTCTATCTTTCATTGAAAGTGGTTCATTAAAGTCTCCTACTATTGACTATGGAGTCATCTTTTTATCTTTTCAATTCCGTTAAAGTCTGATTTATATATTTTCGGGTTCTTTCATTTGGTGCATAAATATTTATTATGGTTATGCCTTCTTGTTCTTGTTGTTGACAAGGCATCAGGAATTGATGGAATACTCATGGAGATGTTTCAACAAATGGATGCATGGCTGAAGACACTCACTTGGTTATGCCAAGAGATTTGCAGGACAGCTACCTGGCCAACTGACTAGAAGAGACCTATATTTGTACCCATTTCAAAGAAAGGTCATGCCACAGAATGTGGAAATTATTGAACAATATCATTAATATCACACACAAGTAAAATCTTACTGAAGATAATTAAATAATGGTTGCAGCAGTATTTTGACAGAGAACTTTCAGAAATGCCAGCTGGATTCAGAAGAGGATGTGGAATGAGAAATATCATACCTAATGTCATATGGATCTTGGCTCAAAGCAAAGAATACCAGAAATATGTTTACTTGTGTATTATTGACTATGCAAAAGCATTTGATTGTGTAGATCATAACAAATTGTGGATAACATTGAGAAGAATTGGAATTCCAGAACACTTAATTGTTCTCATGAAGAACCTGCATATAGACCAGGATGCTATCATTCAAACAGAATAAGGGGATACTGCATGGTTCAAAATCAGGAAGGGAGTGTGTCAGTGTTGAATCCTTTCACCACACCTATTCAATTTCTACACTCAGCAAATAATCTGAGAAGCTGGACTATATGAAGAAGAACATGGCATCAGGATTGGAGGAAGACTCATTAACAACCTGAGATATGCTGATAACACAACTTCACTTGCTGAGAGTGATGATAACTTGATGCACTTACTGATGGAGATTGAAGAACACAGTCTGCAGTATGGATTACACCTCAACACAAAGAAAATAAAAATCCTAACAACTGGACCAATAAGCAGCCTTGTGATGAATGGAGAAAAGATTGAAGTTGTCAAAGACTTCATATTACTTGGTTCTACAATCAATGCCAATGGAAGCAGCAGTCAAGACATTAGACAAAATATGTTGTTGTTGTTGTTTGCCGTTCAGTCTGCCCCAACTCATAGCGACCCCTCCTTGGGTTTCCGAGGCAGTATCACTACAGAAGTAGGATTGCCCAACCTTCCTTCCGAGGAGTGGCTGGTGGGTTTGAGCCGCCAGCCTTTTGGTGAGCAGTCAAGTGCCTTAGGCACTATGTTACCAGAGCTCCCGAGACAAAATATAGCACTGGGCAAATTGACTGCAAAAGGCCTCTTTCAAGTGCTGAAGAGCAAAGATGTCTCCCTGAGGACTAAGGTGTACTTGAGACAAGCCATGGTATTTTCAACTGCTTCATATTCATGTAAGAGCTGGACAATGAATAAGGAAGACTGAAGAAGAATTGATGCTTTTGAGTTGTGGTGCTGGGAAGAATGCTGAAAGTACCATGGGCTGCTAAAAGAACTAACAAATCTGTTGTGGTAGTTATGTTTGTGTGTCAACTTGGCTGGGCCTGGTTGAGTGGCTGGGCAGTGGGTGGTAGTTATTCCCCATGATGAGACTGGCAATCATCTCCATGGTGGGATCTACTACAGGTAGCTGAATAGCTGCCTTTGGGATATGGTCCACTTCCTGCGTATAAGGAGAAGCTTTGGGAATGGCCTCTAGCCTATGGCATGCTTGGACCCTGGATGTAGCTGTGTTGTTGCTCAACAGCTTGCTATGCTCTGCTGACCTTGACACCTACAATGGACTTAAGTTAATGGCCTGCCGTGTGGTTTGGTAACATTGGGACTGTGCCTTTTTACTTTTCAACCTTGGGGCTTGTCACCCCCAGCAGCCAAAAGCTGTCTGAGTGAAGAAATGCCTCTAGCTCCAGTGGGCTGGGAACAGGAGGCAGGGCTGGACCCCAAGATTGAGGTGCTTTCACCCAACCCCTAGAGCCTGGTGTTTTGAACTTGAACTTAAAGCCTCCAAATTGTAATAATAAACTCCTGTTTGTTAAGGCCATCCCATTTGTGGTATATTCCTGTGAGAGCAGCACTAGGTAAATAGAACATCTGTCCCAGAAGAATTGCAGCCAGAAAGTTCCTTGAGAGTGAGAGTGGCCAGACTTCCTATCACCAACTTTGGTCATGTTGTAAGAAGAGACCATTCCCTAGAGAAGGATATCATGCTTGGTAAAGTGGAAGGTCAATGAAAGAGGGGAAGGCTCTCAACAAGATGGATTGACACAGTGGCTCAGGTATAGCTGGGATTATGGAGAGGGGACAGGACTGGGCAATGTTTTGTTCTGCTGTACAGCTATGAGTAGGAGACAACTCAATGGTACCTAACAACAACAACAACATGCCCTCTTGTTCAATTGATCTTTTAATCATTATATAATATCCTTCCATGTCTCTTATAGTGTTTTTTGTCATAAAGTCAATTTTATCATAAATTAATATTGCCACTCTGCTGTTTTTTGATTGTCATTTGCTTGATATATGTTTTTCTAACCTTCGCTTTTTATTCTCATTTCTTCTTTGTCTGTAAGGTGTGTCTCTTTTAGACAGCATATTCATAGCATATGTTTTCTTGTCCAATCTGCAACTCTCCATCTCTTGAGTGATGCATTTAATCCATTTACATTCAGTGTAATCATCAACAAGTGTGAATTCATAGCTGTCATTTTGTTATGTGTTTTTTTGTGTTGCTGATTTCTTTGTTCTATATAACTTTCTGTGCTGGGCTTATTTTGTTTATGAATCGTGTTATTTTCTTCATTGTTGTTCTTTTAGCATTTGCTGAATATTTGTGCTTGTCCTCTTTTTTATCATGATGTGAAGGTTTATCACTTTTCTTTGAGGTTACCCCAGATTTAGAATAGTCTGTTCTATCTTGCAATTGCCTTGACTTCTTCACAATTTAGAAGTTTTGTAACTACACTATTTTTTCCCTCTTTTTGGTTTGTAGTTGTCCTCATTTGCCAATTGATATTTCTGGTTCTCTGTTTACAATCTTGTAAGCTTATTTTATTTTGGATACTTCTGTAATTAGGTTGATTTGTGGGTTATGTCATCATGTGTGTTAATGGTTGTTTTTTGTTGTTGGTTCTCTGTCTAAAGGATTTCCTTTAGCATCTCTTGTAAGGTTGATCTTGTTTTAACAAATTCTCTTAATTTCTGCTTGTCCAGAAATGTCCTAATTTCACTGTGACATTTCAGGGACAATTTTGCTGGGTATATAATTCTTCTTGTTGGGAGCTCTGGTAGCATAGTGCCTAAGGCACTTGACTGCTAACCAGAAGGCTGGCAGTTCAAACCCACCAGCCACTCCTTGGAAGGAAGGTTGAGCAATCCTACTTCCGTAGTGATACTGCCTCGGAAACCCAAGGAGGGGTCGCTATGAGTCGGGGACGACTCGAAGGCAAATAACAACAACAACAAACATAATTCTTGTTGGAAATTTTTCTCTGTCATGTTTTATATGTACAATCTCATTGTCTTCTCATCTGCATGGTTTCTGCTGAGAAATCTGAGCTTAGTCTTATTGGTTGTCTCTTGTAGGTAACTTTTTGTTTCTCCCATGCTGCTTTCAGGATTCTTTCTTTGTCTTTGCTTTTGGAGAGTTTTAATGATGATGTGTCTTCGTGATTTTCTTTTGAGTTCTATCCTATTTAGGGTTCACTGAATTTCTTGAATATTCTCATCTTTCTTCATATCAGGGAAATCTCTCACAACAAATCTTTGACTATTTTCTCTGTGCTTGTGTTTTTCTCTTCCTTTTCTAGAATTCCAATTACATGTAGGTTATTTCTCTTGATGGTATCCCACATGAATCTTAGACTTTCTTCATTTTGTTTTGATCTTTTTTCTGATTGATCCCTTTCCAAAGAAGTATTCAGGTATTTGTCTTCAATCTCACTAATTCTGTCTTCCATGATTCAATTCTGCTCCTTTGCTCATTCAATGTGTTATCTATTTTTGAAAATTTAATATTAATCTTTTGGATTTCTTTTGTATATTTTGTATCGTTTCTAATTTTTCATTTATTTTGTCATTTTGTTCTTGTATTATCTTCTGAAATTTTTCTAGGGTTTTGCCTTTGTTTTCCTTAATTTAGTCAGTATTTTCCTTGATCAGTCTCTGAATCTGTTGGAGGTATCTAAATATAATTCTTTTGAATTCCTTCTCAGGGATTTCCAATGCTGCTTCTTCCTCAGGAATGTGTTATGGGTTTGCTTCCTGGTTCCTTGTTTCTACTTCATCTTGCTTCTTTGTGTGGACTGTGATAGTCTGTTGTCTCTGAGACATTGTGATATTTTTATATTTATATTTAATTAGTGATTGCATGTTGGAATGATTTGCCCAAGATCTTTAGTCTCTTTGTTTTGTTTGGATGTATCTGAGTAAACAGGGTACTGTGTTCCTCTATTCACTAATTGCAACATTTATGCTCTTACCACCTGTCTCCTTCCAGTCATCAGCTTCTAGTATGTCCATGCTGTACTCAGCAAGTGGAGCATATTCTTAGGTCCCTGGAATCTGAATGAGAACTCCTTCACTTTATGGATGAACCAGTTGTAAACATTCAAATTGGCTACACATTCTGGACAGCTGAAAGTCCACAGTTCAGTTTGTTTCCTTCCTCACTGTTTCCCTTTTTAGTTGTCAGTCACCAATTTAGTCATTCATGCAGCCTTTGGCAAGCAGGGTTGATTTTTATGTTATTTCCCAGATATTGACACTAATTCGAAATATCCAAACTCTCCATGCCATCTGGATCAATGTGAGTCTACAACAGTTGGTCCAAAACAAATTTTTCTCCTTATTTACTGTTTTCATGCAGGTTCTTCCACTAATTGGAGTTTAATCCACTTCTGTGTCCTTCCTTTCAAACCTCAGGGCTCCAGGATTATGGTCTATATCTGTGTCAACTGGTCTCCCTTTTCTTTGTTGAAGAGGGTCTGTGTAGCTCATCTCCCTATTTCACCATCTTACCAGAAGTCTTGGTCATTAATTATTAATTTATCAAATACCACATCTAAGATTTATGATTAGTGCTTACCTTTTTAAGACATTGAATGTTCCTATGATAGTATAAATCTCAAATTACCAAATATCTGCTATTATATCTTCTGTATAGTTGAACATGTACTCTATAAATTTAAAGTCAGCCAGAAATGGCAAGCAGCTGGCATTATACATGAGTTTCCTATTTAATTGGATAAGAGAGTTCAACCTAGCTATGTTAATGTGAAATCTATATATGTTAAGGGAAGTTACAGATAACCTGATAATGGATCTCAGAATGTAATGTAATGCAAATTCATACTATAAATTTCATATATTGGGAAAATGATAACCAGAGAAGTCAACCATGCTCAGGGTTATTAAAAACATGTGTCTATTACTGTATTTTTATGCAAATAATACACACCTTTCATGTTTGTTTGACAACTACTCCCTGCCCCAAGGAGGTATTTTTGTAAATGTTCTATGCTAATTATTTTTTACAGCAACATGTTTTAATTTGTTGTTATTGTTTTTGATTGGTAACCGAATGCAGAAGACATACATTATTTACCATAAAAATATAGCAAATGTCTTATCTAGTGTATAATTTTTCTTTTAATATGGCTTGCTTTCTGAAATGGAGATGTCACTTCAGCAGTATGGAGGAAAAGGAGATAAAAATTACTAACAAAAACCAATAATCTATTTAACAATTTTCACTACGAGAGGAAGTGATAGATCTCATTAGAATTCACAAACCATTTTTATGCAATAGAATACTGGATAGAAGATATTCCATTACAAAAATAAACATGCATAAAAGTGCCATTTTGGATTTTCCTTTCTCTTTCAGTCAACCACTGAAATTTAAACCCTGATTGAAGTGTATAATCTTATGAGCCCATCCAGACTCTCTACATACAGTTCAAAGATCATCTAGTACTATTGTAAAAATACCTTGGAACTTAATAATAAAATTAATTTCTAAATGTCAAGTTTTCATGAATTTTCAGGAATATCTGACACAGCGATATTTTTCTGCCAAGAAATAGTGATACTAGACTTCAAGTTAATCTACTAAAATTAAAATCCATCCTTTAATATAGTTTTAAAACAGAAGGTTGGCATGGATATCAGAGAAGGTGCACTTGATATAAAAAATTAGATTCAGGACAGTGAGGTTACGGACCATATTTTTTATCTATTTCATAAAACACTTTTTTTCCTGCCTCTATGAAGAAAAATAAAACCTGGTCAGGCATTGTTTACAGACTATGACAAAAATAGACTCTTAAGAGAGTGGCGTAAAGCCTACAGCCTTCGACTGCTAATCAGAGGTTGGCAGTTCAAACCCACCGGTTCCTCCAAAAGAATAATAAAAAATGAACTACCACACCTGTTGCCTTTAAGTCTGACTCATGGCAATTACATGTGTTACAGAGTACAAATGCTACATGTGGTTTTGTTACCTGTAATCTTTATGGAAGCAGTTTGTCAAGTCTTTCTTTTTTAAAGCAACTAGATGGGATCAAATCCCTAACATTTAGATTAGCAGCTGATTGCAAACCACTTGTAACACCAAGGCTTCTTAACAGAATCCTAAGTAAACACATATAAATAAAAATAGAAAATGATCTGTAATTACTAGGATTTGGGAAGAGGGAGGATCCAGAATTATTACTTAATGGATACTGACTATCTATTTCAGATGACAAAAATATTTGGTGGTGGTTATGGCTGTATAACATTGTAAATGGAATTAATGTCACTGAATTGTGCATTTAAAAAATGTTAGCATTGTTATTGTTATGTGTTGTTGAGTCAGACCTGACTCATAGTGACCCCTCCTTGGGTTTCCGAGGCAGTATCACTATGGAAGTAGATTGCCCCATCTTCCTTCCGAGGAGCTCCTTTGCCCACAACAAAATATAATAAAATAAAGGAGTAAACCTAGAAAGAGGAAAATGCTGGACTCATGAAAAAGTTTTTCATACCAGGAATTAGGTGAAGGGAATTCTCAGAATAGTAACAAAGGGAGAAGAGCTGTATAACATGCTTAGAGAATGTTACAGAAGAAATCAAATATACTAGGTAATACATAGAATACTATGAGATTGCAAAGAAATAAAATTGATCAAGTATATCTTTGATAAATCAATAAAAAAGTATTTATAACTTGGAAATATTGTATGGCTGAATTACTGATAAATTATACATGAATAAGCATACAAAAAATAAGACAGGTATCAAGCCTAGGAACAAAATAGTGAGAAGCATGAGAAAAGTAATCAAAACACATGGGGCTGAATTCTGATAGAACTAAATGAAAATACTGATGATTGAGTCAATTAAAATTATGATAGAACTATACTGGAATTTAGGGTTGAGTTAGAGTTGTGGATGTGGAGTGAGTAGACATTTGTTGTTAGTTGCCATGGAATCAGCTTAGACTTTCATATAATAGAATGAAACCTTGCCCAGTCTGTGCCATTACTGTGAAAAGAGGGCTGAAATAGAAAAAAATATTAATCTACCATAGTAAAAGGATATAGACATTGTCCCAAATTGGAAAATGAAGAAAAAAAAACATAACGATACCCTTTAGGAAGTTCATTAAGTAACAATAAAATAAGAAGGTTTTAAACTGGCTGTCTCTAGGAATAAAGTAGGGACTGCTAATTATCATAACAAACCTTATAGAACCTGCATGACTCTATAAACTTTATAGAAACAACATAACACTTTAAATACACACACATATATATGTGTGTGTATGTACATGTATTTGTGTGTATGTATTTAAGTGTATAAGGAGCCCTGGTGGTGTAAGGCCTAAGGCATTTGACTACTGTGATGTAGTAAATTACCTGGTATGGGTTTTCTAGCCATAAGTCTTTGTAAACTCCATGGTGGGATTTGCCGTGAGCAACTGAGGAGCTCCTGATTGCTAAAGTTATCCACCTGGGGTATTTTTGTTAAGAGTGGCACAAAGCAATGTTCTAGGAAATTCACTCTTTCTCGGGTGCTTAGAATTCTGATGTTATGATTGGTTAGTTTGGCCATTGTGCCAAGCTCAAAGGGAGCCCTCCTAGAGGCAGAAGGAGTCTCTCTGACTGCTGACTGCGAAAGACATGCTGCTGAGAGAAGCACGCTCTTGAGAGACATGCTCTGCAGTGAAAGAGACACCGAGAGACACTCACTGCTGAGAGAGAGACTGAGAGAGACTGTTGGCTGAGAGACGGCAGGCTGAGAGAGACTGAGTGTTGTTCCTGAACTTGAATTGTAGCCTCGTACTTCCCTAATAAACCCCATAATCTGTAAGTTCTGTGTGGCCACTGCAGTGAATTATCAAACCCAGCAGAGAGGTGATGGGTGCTACGGAAGGAACTTTGGTGTCAAGGATGGAGGGAGGTGGCATGTTTGGCCTCGCAGGGATAGGCCTTAGGCTCCTGATGGTGATTCTGTCTTCCTCTTGTGGGGTTAGAGGAGGTTAGAAGATGTGGCCTCCCTGCACCTTTGGCAACTGCTAATCAGAGATTGGCAGTTCAAACTCACCAGTTCCTCCAAGGAAGGAAGGTGGGGCAGTGAGTTTGGTTTTGGTTTGGTTTTATTTATGTGTATACACACATTCATATGTGTTTTTTGTTTTTAGGTGTAATCAACTCAGCTCTGACTCATAGCGATCCTATGCACAACAAAGTGAAACATTTTATGGTCCTGAGTCATCCTCACAATTCTTGCTATAATTGAGCCCATCATTGCAGCCATTGTGTCAATCCATCTTGTTGAAGATCGTCCACTTTTTCTCTGAACCTTGACTTTAGAAAGCATTATATCCTTCTCCAGGAACTGGTCTCTTCTAACAACATAACCAAAGTAGGTGAGATGAAGCCTGGCCATTCTCCCTTCCATGGGGCATTCCAGCTGTGTTTCCTTTGAGACAAATGTGTTGTTCTTCTGGAAGTCCAGGGTATTTTCAATATTCTTTTCCAACACCATAATTCAAAGGCATCAATTCTTCAATCTTCCTCATTCACTGTCACATGCATATGAAGCGATTGAAAATACCATGGGTGGCATTAGGTACACCTTAGTTTTCTGAGTGACATCTTTGCATCTTAACACTTTAAAGAGGTCTTTTGCAATGGAATTCCTCAGTGCACCAATACACCATCTGACATCTTGAATGCTCCTTCCATAGGTGTTGATTGTGTATGCAAGGAAAATAAAATTCCTGACAATTTCAATCTTTTCTCCATTTATTGTGAATTGCTTATTGCTCTAGTTGTAAGGACTTTAGCTTCTTTAAAACTGAGGTGTAATCCATACTGCAGACTGTAGTCTTTGATCTTCATCATCAAGTCATCTTCACTTTCAGCAAGTCAGGCTGTGTCATTTGCATATCACATGTTATTAATGAATCTTCCTCCATTCCTAATTTCAAGTTCTTCTTCACATATAGTCCAGCTTCTCAGATTATTTGCTTGGCATACAGACTGAATAAGTATGGTGAAAAGATATAATCCTGACACACACATTTCCTGATTTTAAACCATGCACTATCTCCTTTTTCTGTTTGAATGACAACCTCTTGGTCTATGTACAGGTTTCACATGAGAACAATTAAGTGTTCTGGAATTCCCATTCTTCCCAATGTTATCCTTAATTTTTTTATGATCCAAACAGTCAAATGTTTTTGCACAGTTAATAAAATACAGGTACAACCAGACCCCAACCCCTTAGTGGCAGCAGAGGGGAAAGGAAAGGAAAGCCAGGGAGTCCAGGACCTAGTGAGCAAGTAGCAAGGATCCTGGTAAGGGAAGGGTGGAGAGGTTTTTAATAGTTAAGGGAGACAAACTTGTTTGTCAGTTTGTTATGCCCTGGTGGCATGTTGCTGTGAGGCTTGAGGCTGTGCCACCAGTGTTTCAAATGCCAGAGGGGTTGCACATGGTACACAAGTTTCAGTGTGGCTGGCAAACTGAGACAGGCTAGGAAGAAGGAAGAGGCCATCCACTTCTCAAAGAATTGGCCAGGGAAAATTTTATGGATAGCAGAGAAACACTGTCTGTTACATTACTAGGCAACTATATGAATAGCCTGGAAACACTGTCTGATACAATGCAGGATGATGAGCCACTTATGTTGGAAGGCTCTCAAAATAGGACAGGGAAAGTGCTGCATCATCAGAGTAGAACCACCCTTACTGATATGGAAAAAGTAAAGTTTTTGAGACCTCCATTTGCTGACATGACATGACTCAAATGGAAGAGAAACAGCTGCAAACATACATTAATAATTGGAACATGGAATGTACAAAGTATGAATTTAGGAAAATTGGAAGTTGTCAAAAATGAAGTGGAACACATAAAGATTGATA